>NC_064761.1:6158706-6458706 GCF_011397635.1 Epinephelus fuscoguttatus | reverse complement strand
TGTCACCTTCCATGCCTGTGTCCCTTAATCACTAACTTCCTCCACTTCCTTCTTTGTTTAGGTAGCTGTCACCAGATCAGCTGTGACAGCACCTACTTTCAGACTAAATAATGAAAAAGTGCACTTAAAGCTAGGGGAGACAAAAATCTGAAAAAGCCAAAAAAAAAAAAAAAAGGCAGAAATTGAAAACACACCCTCCTCCCGCAGCTTCCCCCTCTTTGTCCTAAGCTCCTCCCACCAGACAACCACAGGCATATGCACACACATCATGCAGTAACCCAGTGTTTCTCTTACATTGATTTATTCAATCAGATTTCATTGTAGAGTTGCTTTCAGCACAGTCATTTTCAGCACAGCCTGTCCGTGCGATGACCTCTGTCTCTCTGTTATCAGACCACAAATGAGACAAGAATTAGCTAGCTAACGTTAGCTACCCCACTGTCCCTTTGCCTCGCTCACCACCACTGTGGAATGCTTCTGTGGGTGGAATGCTAGCAACAGCGGGGAGTGAAGCCTAGTTTATGCTCAATGAAGTCGTGAATGCACGAGTTTCGCATGCCATAAATGACGTAATTGCGCACCTGGCGGCAGCCGCGCGCACTGGCGCTCTGTAAGGTTGCGCACCTCCAGGATTTTGAAACTTTTCGCAAGACGCACTAGTGTCGCTCAGTTCAAAATGGATGAATTTGAAAGAAGACTGGCTGAAGTGCATCTCTTCATCTACAGCCTGCATTGGCTTCACAAGCTGGCTGTGTTTCCCAGTCAGACATCTCGCTACATGTAATGAGCAGACAAACCATCTTCTTTTGCTTTCTTCTGGTCAAAAGCCATAACCATAACAATTCCTCCTCCTCTGCAATCCATAGTTTTCGTACCGCCATCATTGCTGTTTACATTGTTTTCCACTTGCTTGTACTTCTACTGTTTTTTGCCTGCTTCTACTACTTCCTATAGTATTTCTTCTCTACCACCCCGTCTTTGCCGCGAATACTGCAACGGAGAATGCACCAAGTATAAATGCCTTCGCGCTCTGTTGAGGTGCACGCACAAACTGTGATTCAAGGTTCTAGCTAACATTAGCTACATAAACATGAACATGAAGCATAGATTTTAATATTAACTACATACCGGATGCCAATATGGTGCCAATTTATTCCAGTGGAGCTATTTACCTGTCACATATGCCAAAAAAGTTTTCTAACTTCCGGATTGATTTTCATGGTCTGCAGCCCACTGAATATGCGCAGTAGTTCACTGAGTTCCCACTCGCTTCATAGACTTAACTTTGTGATGGCATCACAGATTTTTAAACCACTTTTCTTGGCTTGAGTCAATTTTTGCAAATATAACCACAAGGCTCAAAAATTCAGAATAGAGAGATTCATAATTCACCTTGTTTGCAGTTTGAGGTGTCCTGTTCATGGTTATATGGACATGTTTTTTACAATGATGGTCTATGGGGAAACTGCTTTCTTGACTGTAAGGGATTTTCTTGCAATACTACAAGTGACCTGGGAGAAATCTGCTGCAAGGTTGAGCTGCTTTTCTGAGGGCCTGACATGAAGCCACAGCCGTGCACCTTTGGCTCCGGTTAGCAGAAGGCTAAACTATTATCAGCATATTCCCTCCATTTCTAACAGTTAGCCGATACTGACATTTTGTTTTATTTGCTCTCAGACTCTTTTAGACTCTCTTTTTGATAAGTCTGTCTTCCTTTTTTTGGGTTGCTTTGCAGTGTAGGCAGTTTTTGCCAATAGTTGAATAGCAGCTATCTTTGCAGGATTCTCCGCCACTGAATCAGACTTTTACCAAAGGGATGTTCATATACAACTGCATGTGTAGAACAGCCAACAGGAGCGACCTCTCTCTGAATTAACCTGTGATTGGCCAAAGTCTCCTGTCTTGGGCTATTTTCTAAAGCGTGAAAGCAAGATGAGGTGCAGAAGTCTAGTGTTCTCTCTGTCCACTTAAATTACTGTCCAATTAATTATTTGATAATGCTCAGAGATTACTACGGGATTTTTGCCCAATGATGCCAAATTAAACTTCCTACCTGAGCTTTAAAGTCGTTTCACTCAGAGATTAATCTAGACATAATTAATAAATTACATAACATCAAACAATTATTTGTAGACAGAAAACACAGTTGACAACCTGCAGCTGAGCCTCACCAAACAAAAAGGCTCAAAATAGTGCAAACAAAGCCTACTGACAGAAATTAGCCAGGGCAAGCTAATATCAGACCTTAAATTGCACAGCACTGGTAAATCCTATCAGAGGAAATCATCAACCTCAGCAATGTTACTGACACAAGTAACTATTATGCACATACACTGATATCTTAACTAATACCCATAAAGGTGTACAGAACACCAAAACATTTTTTCAGTTATAATAATGCAAGTGGCTCACTAAGATTCTAAAAACATGTCACTCTTTATTTTGCACTGCATTGAGCTATATGGAGACATACTGTATGTACACCTTGCCGTCAAAGTACTGTAGAAACAAGCAATGTAATGACCTAACTAATAATGAAAAAGGAATTCATTAAGTTTTTGTTGGCACTATACCTGTGCACAGCTGCAAGCCTGGTGCTAACACTCCTCCCTAAGTGACCGCTCTGTTACTTCCACATTTTGGTGTTTAGTTTATTTGCTGTCTTACAAGTAGTTAGATGATGGAGGGTTGATATCAGTTTCATATCTGTGACAGACAGGACTGAAACCTTTTAGCTCAGTGCTGGCGGCCAGAGGTGGAGGAGGCAGCTACAATCTTTCAAACATCCAAACCCAGAAATCCTGAGATCACGCTCATGAGTACCAACCCAGCTGTTCTCTGATCAGATAATACCAAAGGATAACAAAGGATGAGTCTGTTGTTGGTGAGTCCAGCTTTTTGTGGATGGAGTGATTTCTGTAAGTTTTCTATTTCACCCAAAATTTGTCTGGCAGTGAAGAAGATTTGAGTAACCTGAGCACCTGACATCAGAAACTCAAATGAGAAATGACATGTGACGTATGATGTTGGTAAATTGTTCTGTGTTGCAACTACACTGAGGTTCAGGCTGACGTGCTTTTTAGATAATCTTGCCTGGAGTTTATGTTACTCAGCATCAAACCTGAGATTTAGAGGTATTTTCTAAAATTTTCTCCACCACAGAGAATGAGGCACAGACCTCTGATTACATCCAGGGCCTGTGTACCTTCCGTCTGTTGGGAGGGATGGAGCTGTCTAATTAAGTCGGCCGTTTCTGTACAAGCTGTCAATGAGTATCTCTCAGAATGTGCGCTGTGTGTTTACAAGGCCAAGAGCCTGTCAGAGAGAGCTGGAAACACGATATGTGTCTCAACAATGCGGCCAAAAACCATCAAGGAAACATCACGCTGGTGTAATGCTCATCTAACAGAAACGTGATGATTTTAATGTAAAGATCTGCAGCAAAATCTACATCCAAACACAAACAGATGATGTGATTTTCAGAGCTTAGTTAGTTTCAGTGAGAGCATGTGGTCGTTATTATTGTCCTGCAGATGTTTTCACTAAAAGCTAGTCAACACTGACATGCATTTATTATTAATAAGCATCATTTACCAACCCCCATCCGAGGATCATATTACGAAACACTACATTTACAAATAATCAATAAGTCAGTGTGATGTTTTGGCTCAAATAATAACTGAACCCCTTCAGCTGTGGCAGACAATAAAAACGCTTTACTGAAGTAAAAGCAGAAATGCCACTGTGGAAAAATGCAACACTGTAAAAACCATTAATCTCCATATTTGGTGGTATTTTCCTTGTATTTTTTATATCTTACCTTAAAAATACTTAAATAACCTACCACATTGTCTAGAAATGATGCATCACTAAGAAGCTTGAAACAAAGCTGTTTCTTTTTTATTTCAAGAAAAGCTAACATTTTTCACAAACACAGCAATGTCCCTTTAAATGACTAACAGCCAACCAAGACAGCCAAGATATGCAAAACTTGTTCAAAGTCAATATCTCAAGTACCTGTTGTAGTGAACTGCTAAGTTTACTTTCGGTGGCAAATAAAAAACTTGTATCTCCACTTTTGGGGATTTTCCGATCAGTAGAGAAAGTAAGGAAAGGAGGACAATAATGAAATGAATAAGGGAAGCCAGCAAAGTAATAGAACCTTGAAGCTGTACAGAAGGAAATGTATTTATTTGCTGTATGACGTCGGCTTCTAACAGTAGTAGTGATAAAGTGATGATAAAAACTGTGTATTTGAAGACACAGTCTCTCATGAAAAAAGTTAGTTATTCAGTTATTGTGGATGATATGAAATCACCAGCAGAAAACAGCTTCTGCTGTCTTTAAGTGAAAATATAACAGGCAAGTGAGGTTATATATTTCCAGTCTGGTTAGTGCTGACCTGAGATGAGCAGGTCAAAGTACAGTATACAAATGAGTGAGCTCTGCATAAGTTCAACAAGCTGCACTGAACCTCTGCTCAAACATCAACCAATCAAACTCATAAAGAGTTAATATTAAGTTAATATCCTGTACAGGCTTTTTCATTTGTTCATTTCATGTGATGTATTAGTCAGTGACTGATAATCACCTGAAGGCAAAAGGAGGCCAGTTCAAAAACATGCAGGGTCCCCTGGTAAAAAAGTTGAATGTGGCTCAACTTTACTGCAACGCAGCGTCATCCAGCAAATCACTTCAGTGGCCAGCTGAATAAATACAAGCACACATTCTTACTTTGTAAACTGAATGCTAAATGTCTACTATTAACCTCACAATCATCACAGCAAAAGATAGAACAGTTGCTTCCATGATGACAGTTGTAAAATCCTGTGAGAGAGTTTTACAAACTGTCTTGCAGTGTTTTGCATCTGATAAGCATTCAAATTCACAGATCCGTTATTCAAACTGGACTTCCTGGAAAGTATTTCATTGTTCCACCTTTACCTGACGCAACACACCCCTTTACATTTTTTAACACAGGGCTAATCTCACTCTGAATGCTAAACTGGCTTAATTTTACATTTTCAGGATATATTTAGAACACTAAAATGACAAAAAAATACCAAAAAGGCAAAATATCTTCTTCATGTAACACAACCCCAAAAGTGTTTGAGCAGGCTCAGTAGGTCATCAATAGGCAATTGGCCAATTAGCACAAGAAAATAATAGCATTGTTCATTTCTGTAAACCACCAATATGTTAAGTTTGTGTGTTTTATAGCATATCAATATTTATAAAGTGATGTAGAGTATGAGCTCGCCTTGTCATCTGGAGGTGGAGGGGATGGTGGATATGACGAAACATCCCTGTTTTTGCAGCATCTTTTTAAGCACCAAATGTTTGTATATTTTAGTGACCTGTTGCTGTTTTTTCAACAGCTTTTAAGGACACCAAACATGAGTGTTTTGGGGCAACCCATCACTATTTTGTCAGTGGCTTTTTAGGCACCAAATGTGGGTCTTTTATAGTGACCTACCACTCTCCACTTTCAGTGGAGACAGCGCCACAAAAAGAGACTGTTTTTCAGACATTGCTGCTTTTCTGCAAGGGTTGTGCCTCCAAAACCGGGTATTTTAAGCCAAAACATGATCTTTTTCTAATCATAACCAAGTAGTATTTGTGCCTAAACCTAACCACAGTGTTGTTGAAAGTTTCAGTGAATCTGCTACATAATAATCTGGAAATCTAATCAACCTTAGTTTGCAGAAATGTTCAATGCCAGTATTTTTTCTGGCAACTGGGTTGCCATTTTCCTGAGAGGTGTGTTTTCACATATTGCCATATTAGCATGTATAGAGTGTGAGATCCCACTGTGTCTGTGGACATACTTCTCCTGCTCTGTCTTCATCTGATGATCTATGAATTGTTTGTATGCTCTTTGATTCAGAGCCGGTTCTCTTATTACCCCAGTGAGAATGACAAACACACTATAATGGGATTTGCATATAACCACGTCTTTATTCTAATACTTTAAACCTCTTAGAATGATGCTAATGTGTGGATGTAAAAGGGCCATGCCAGTGTTTTCCATATTTAGCCTATTATCTGCTGATATATCCTAAAGCATGATGTTTTAAAATTGTGAATGTGTTTTCCCTCCATCATCTTCAGAATGTATATGTGCCGGCCTCCATTCATTCACTACAGTTTGAAAATCAACTTGGAGAGACCTGAAACTTGCTTGAGATAGCCGATCCATCAAAACAAACAGTAAACACACACAGGCAGAACTCCTCACACACACTGGGCCTGCTGGGTGTCATACAGCTCAGAAATCAATACATCAATAGTGAACAGGAAACAGTTACTGGCTCAGAGCAGACAGACACTTCCATCAGACAGCTGTCACCCACTGACAGCATCAACACACTGGATCCTGGTTTAAAATTATCTACAGCCAACGCAGTGAGCCTGCTGGGCGAGTGAATGCTGCAACTATAAACTGTCTGCTGGAATAAAAGCAACACATTGCTCACATAGATACATATAAAACAATACTGTTATCACACCCTCCACATTATGTAATACCACTTCTATCATCAGCTACATTGCAGCATGCAGTGAATTACCTCTCAGTTCCTGACTAGTGTTGTGTGTGGCGGTGACAGCTGCAGTCCCCACTCCATCTTCGTCTTATCACGTCGACGGGATCCTCCACGCACATCACCGGATCACCGGTATCCTTTAATTAACCATGCGTCATCCAGTCCCGATCAGAGTCCAGATCCATCCGCCAGCATCCCCGGTTATTACCACAATCAGGAGTCAGAGATGCTGCTGCTGCTGCTGCTGCTGCTCAGACGCCACCGCCGATGCTCCCGTTTCAGCTCATTGGTCGGTGAGCCCCCCCTCCGCGACCCAATAAACGGCAGACTGGATGTTTCACGCGTCCCCCCCTCCTCCCTCCTCTTCCTCCCAGCGGTGCGGCGTACCCAAACATCAAAGAAAAAGCCTCGTGATGCGTCGGGGAGGCCCGTGCGCTCGTTTTGGCTCACAGTCACGTGAGAGGTCAGTTCGCGGGATAAAACGTGTTAACAGAGGGGACAGGAGAGCATGTCCAGAGGGGACACACGGTCCAAATGTAAACAGATGGGAAGCCCCCATGATGAGGTAACTGCGTCACACAAGGTGGGGGAGAGGGAGTCATTAAAGTTATCATGTAGGACACTGAAGTCATGGTCTGGTGAGTTTAACGACACAGATTGCTTAATAGACGATAGCAGATATGTTTAAAGGTGAATGTTTCGGGGGATGAATGGTTTCAAATGCTGCAGGAGTTGTCAGTGTGTCTCTGAAATAGCATCATAGACCATTGTGCAGGATGATAAAGATCACATGAAATATTACTGAATCAAATAAATTTGATGTGCAACCATGTCTTGTTTCCTCACCTTAGTCTAATTCTGGATGTGCCCCCCGAAATGATGTTTCCTCAAGCAAAAAAGTGTGATAATATTTAGCTTTTGAGAACATGCACATAAAGCAAAACAAAGGAGCAGTGATTAAAGAGAACAAATGCAGAGGTTGCACTGTACTAAAGTTCCTTACAGCTTAGAGGTTCTTATACTTGTTGTCTGTTTCCATTTTATCCCACTGAATGCTTCTTAACTACATTTCATTTCGAAGAAAACCTCCAGAGCAATTATTTTTATTGTTCATGGTCTGCTCCCCCTGTCCCCTCCTACCTACAATCAGACAGTCTATCCCTGTGTGTTGCTATCTTTTTCCTCCACATCAGAATACATCATTTTATATTTTCCTCCACTTGTTTCTTTTATATTTTTAGGTTTCATGTTTCCTCAGTTCTCCCACACAGCAGATCTGCTTCCTCCAAACGAGCCTGTGCCAACAATTGCTTTTATGTCACCTGGTGGCCAAATGTTGAACTACAGCCTCTGTTATTCTTGCCCCACTGTCACCCTTTGTCATGTGGGCACACATTTATGTGTGTATATAGATTTTGATTACTCAGATAGTTGTGTGTATGAGATGAGAAGTCTGGATACATGTGGCCTCAATGTGTTTTCCCTGAATGAGTGAGGAAGTCACTCTTCAGACTGAGTGGAATGTGTATAGATTGCATGTTGCATCTGGAGCCATCATAGTATACACACACATACACGCACACAGACTCACGCATTCTGCAAGATCTGATCAGATGACCACACTGCCCTTCAGACTTTTGAACTTTTAGTATTATGTATGAACGCCTTGAAGACTGCATTCATTGAACATGCTCATATTTTGGTGAAAGTATCCATTTTCAACCAATAAACTTGCACGTGAGCGTCAATCACTCTTCCGACAGTGAACAACACTCACACAGTGTTTCACAGTACTTGTGGATTTACAGCAACCGGCATGCTGACACAACACAGGCATGTCTTGTGCTAATTGCAATTCAGACAACGCAGCCAACTGTACCGCTGAAGCCAGTTCATATGGACTTGTATGTAATCAGGCAATGGATAAAATCTTGCATTTTTATGTAAATACAAATTTGAATGTCAGCCACATCAGCAACGAATTTTAAACGACACACTGAGTTAAAGCATCCCACCAGTCTTTGGAATTATCTGTGAGTATGATGATCACAAGAAATCATTAACAAAGGGTTAAATAATGAGCAAACTGCTGTGAGGTCGTTTTTCCCATTATTGTTTCTTTGACATGGGTGTGCTCTGCACTGGTGGACCTGCCTGTGCCATTATGCTCCTTTGCATCAGAACATCATTCCTTCAACCATCCTCTTAAAAAAGGTCAGTGTTGCCATATTTGCGCATATCCAAAAGCCTGTTGATATTCAAGCCTTTCATAATGCTTAAAAGTAGTAGCTGCAAACTGTTGGCTAGTTGGTTTGTGTACCACATACAGAGCTGACCATCAACAGTCAAGAGGCCGTGTGTCACAAACTGCAGTAAAAACTCCAGCTGAGACGCATATTCCAAATGCGGTGTATACATGTTGAAAGGGTACTCCTAAAACCTGAATAATATTGACATATCCCACATGTCTTAATCATAAAATGCCACATTAGGAGTAACGCCTAATTCAGAATATCCAAACAGAATATGTCGCTTACAACAAATGCGGAACACAGTCATTGGAATAATAGTGTAATATTTGTGTGACCGTAGTCACTGTAAGGATATCAACAGGGAGAGGAAGAAACAAAGTCCATAACAGAGATGATATGTATGTGTATAATGTGCTGGAGTCAGAATGTGTTTAGCCTAGCTTAGTATAAAGAATGGAAGAAGTAGGAAACACCCACCAACACCTCAAAAGTTCACTGATTAACACAAGTATGTATTTGTGATTAATCTGTATGTAAACATAAATGTTAAAACAACAACTTGTGAATTCAGGGGGTGTTATGTGTTGGAACTATTTCTTCTTGGCAAATAGGATCATCACGTAGCTGCAATTAAATGAACAGGCAGCTACAGACTATATAAATGAGGTTGTCATAATGTTGAATCAGTTCTACACTTTAAAGCTATTATGTCTGCGTGAGTACTGTCTCCCTAGCATGAATCAAATGTTGTGCACTGACTGTGGGTGTGTAGATGTGTTGATGAGTGACATTAGGTTTATGAACATTTGTGCTACATACTCGAGAAAGTACTCGGCTCTCTCTCTTCAGTTTCCTGCTGTGTTTGTTTGAAATTGTCATAATTGCGTGTGACGTGCCGGCTGCAGTCAGGACATTTCAGCTGACTGTTAATATTAGCTCATTCCTGCAGCCAGAGCTGATGTAAAGATCAAAACCTTCATCGCTGGAGGATAGGCTACACAACGCCTGGCCCCAGCATGGCACTGATATCCATCACAACCTCAACCCTGCCGGCTCACAGGTGGCTCCGTCATCACAAACATATGTTCCACATTTCCAAAAACTTTATTTTTAATGAGTACTTTTGCATTCTGTTTGTTGAGTTACTCACTGTTGAATGATGATGGTGATTGAAGTTGCTGCTCTTGATCATGGAGATGGCGATGAAGGTTCAATGATGGCGAATTAAAGAGTACACAAAGTTCTCCTTAAAATAAAATGTCACTCAATATTGGAAGGACTTGTTATGACTCAAATATTTCCAAAGCAACAAAGCAAATCATTTGAGCCTCAACTGCTCGCAACAATGTCGACATTCACTTAAAAAAATATCTGTGTGGCCTCTTTATGTATTCTTATTTTTCAGCAGGAACAGTGACAGGAATTGCTGGAATGCAGTGACACTGACCATCTTGCAGAGGAGAGGGGGAAGTGGTTGGTGTATGTACTGTGGGAGCTTACTGAGGGAATGAGGAACAGGTGTGGCAGAATGACTGAGGAAGAGAACTAGGAGGCTGGGTCATGCTAACCCAGAAAGGCCAGGAATCCCAGAGGGCATCTGGTGGAGAGATGGTGTATGACCAGGTCTTCTGTATCTCTCTGTCCTGCATCGAAGAGAGAGAAGAGCCATCCACCACAGTTCTTTTGGTCCATGGTGTTGTGGAGTGGATGATCTGGGTTGTTCATGATGGCCTCGAACATCTTCAGTGTGCATCTCTCCACCACCTCCTCCAGCGTGTCCAACCTGACTCCAATCACAGAGCCAGCCCTTTTGACTAGTTTGTCCAGCCACCTTGCATCTTTGTGTCTGATGCTTCCTCCCCACCAGACTGCAGCATAAAACAACACACTTGCCACCACAGACTGATAAAACATCTGCAGCATCTTACTACAGATGTTGAGAGATCTGAGCTTCCTCAGGAAAAAGAGGCGGCTCTGCCCCTTTTTGTAGAGAGCGTCTGTGTTTAGGGACCACTCCAACTTATTATCCAGGTGTACACCTAGATACTTATAGCTTGGCACCACCTCGATGTCCACCCCACAGGTATTCACTGGCTGAAGAGGAGGCTTGGACTTGCGGAAATCTATTATCATTTCCTTGGTCTTTGCGGTGTTCAGGAGGAGACAGTTCTTGTGACTCCAGTCACTGAAGGCTTTTATCAAATCCCTATATTCAGATTCCTGTCCATTCCTGATACACACCACAATAGCAGTGTCGTCCAAGTCTTTCTGGATGTGGCAGGACTCAGAGTTGTATTTGAAGTCCGCCGTGTACAGTGTGAACAGGAATGGAGCCAGGACAGTCCCTTGTGGAGCCCCTGTGCTGCTGATTAATGTCCCAGAAACATAGTTCCCCAACCTGACATGCTGTGGCCTTCCTGTCAGGTAATCTGTGATCCAGGAGATAAAGGAAGGATTCACTGCCATCTCTGTGAGCTTGTCTTTGAGTATGTTGGGTTGGATGGTGTTGAATGCACTTGAAAAATCAAAGAACGTGATTCTCACATAAGCGCCAGGTTCTTCCAGATAGAGCTAGGGCACGATGAAGCATGTAGAGGACAGCATCGTTCACTCCAGTGTGTTTTTTGTATGAGAACTGCAGGGGGTCGAGTTTGTCTTTGACCTCAAGTCTCAGTAGTCATAGAATCAGCTGCTCCAAGGTCTTCATGATGTGTGAAGTGAGGGCTACTGTACTGAAGTCATTAAGTTCAGATGGACATTTAATTTTTGTACTGGCACAACACAGGAAGTCTTCCACAGTGCCGGCACCCGCCCTAACTGTAGACTGAGGTTGAAGATCTTGTGGAGAGGTTGACACAGTTGGGCAGAAAAATACAGCTAATCTTCCTGGGGTCCACACAGCAGTCCGTTGGATATGAAATCTAATGTTTAGACTAAAACAATTGATGCAGTGATTTAAGAAGAATCTATAGCATCCTGCTTTTTTGCACCTGGTTAAACATGTTAACAAACTCCCACAACTATAAAAACAGCTTTAGCAATACCATTAAGGCTCCATTCCATTTACTTGCAATATAGGCTAAGCCACATGCTAAATGTTTCATGCTAAATGTTTCATGTCGAATGCTAACAATTTAGCATGTGAACATACAGCAGTCTGGTTAAGCTTTTTTGGAGCTATAGGCCACCAAGTATTACTTAGGCTAATGCTGCATTCATGTCACATCACAGCCCCTAAATATGAGCAACAGCAGATGCAGGAAGATACCCTAGCACGTTATATGAAGACGTAAAAGTCCACTGACAAAGCAGTAATATTTGATGAGTTGAGATGAGATTGCGATGGTTATCTGTACTGGTGTGACTTTAAGGCTTCCCATTCTGTCAACATGGCATGAATGCAGCATCAGCTTTACTTTCTACACGTTAGCATTTTAATGCTTATTGTTACATACAAACTTTAAACTTCAGCCTACAGTATGAACATCTGGCAGTTTGCAAGTTTGCTTTGTCTTGTTTCTGTTGTTTAACTTTTGCTTGAGTTAAGCTAGTAGTCCCTGTGCTTTCAGTTTTTGTCCTAAACTAAGCTAAGTATGTCCCCAACCACTTCTTTTTGTCTCGACATAGTGTAGATGTTACAGATCTTATGATCTGACTCTGGGTAGGGCAGGAAATACACTCATACCCAGTGCTAGACCCAGCACATACAGCAGCATAGGCAAGCTTCCTGTGGTAAATAGCCAGTGTGGCTATCTGGGTGTATAATCCTGGGCATCCTAGCAACGTTGAAATATGAGGTTAACATGAACTGTCTAAAGTTTATGTACACAGTACATCCTAAAAACTGTAAATAATAAGTCAAGTAAGTCTCGAAATAATAAGTTGACCCACACATGGCCCAAACCCTAGTCTTCTGTGTGAAAGTCTTGTGCTTCACCTACTCATCCACCACATCCTACTCCCTTTATGGACTGTGACGCTTTTTTTTTGTTAATTAATCACTTCAATCTCAATGAATATACAAGATTGGCTACTAGTAGCCCTGACCATGACCTTTTTGCCCTTCTCTAACATGACAAGTACAAGACAATCACAGCGCACAGTGGGATTTATAAAAAACACATTGTAGGGATGGGTGTAAATAGCCAAATAGCTGCAGTGTGACTTTTCTCACCTACGTGAAGATAGACACTCCATAAATGGTGTTGTTTGTTAAAAATGTGTAATTGTAGACTAGCTCTGTTGCAGAAATAGGGTTGTCACCCTTTGCAGGCCATGACACATTAAACTGTGGTTTTTGCAGGATTTGAACTGGAGTCACTGTATCAGCCATGAGCTTAGACAACTTTCTAAAATAAACCGATGGACTACGTAGCAGGTAAGTTTTTTCCTCTTTTTTTTCTCTCTCCACTTGAACCCCACCTCATTTTCTCCCACTCCCATCATTCCTGCTGTCTCTGTAGATTTAACATGTGTGCAGGGCAGGCTGCCTGTCTGGCTGAGAAGAGAAAGATCCTCGGCAGCACAATAGTCCAACAACACGCATAATGAGTGGAGAGGGGAAAATAAAGATGAAGAAGAGTCGTTCCTCAGGGGAAGTGAGGCGTCAGTGAGATTTCATGAGGCCCATTCAGACTGATGATGAGTCAAAAGAAAAAACAGAATTCCTCAGATATATAAAAAAACAAAAAACTGCAGAGCTGAGAAGCAGGTTATCCAACAAAAAACTCTTGGATGATGTTTAATGATAAGTCACCAGTCATAATGTATTATCATGGCATTGTTTCAGTTCAGAGTCAACTGTCTGCTCTGCCAAGTTGCTCTCTGTCATGGAAACTTGTAATTACAGCAGATCAGAACAGACACATTCTGGAAACTGCAGCGTCAGAGCTTTTTATGGCTGCTTGGCTGAACTTGAGGCACGGTTTAGTTTATCATGCTGTATGTGTACTGGAATCATCTGTGCTTTCCTTGTGCAGCACAGCGTGAACAGGGTCTGGATCACATGAAGGACTGGTTCTTGAAGTCGAGATAGTGAGGTCGGGAACTAGAGGGTGTAACTGACGTGATGTCCTCGTCATTTTTTCTGGGAATTTAGGGATTTTCACAACCAGGGAGGAGTTTATAATTTAAAACTTACTCATGGTGGGTTAAGACACAACACATTTAAATATGGCTACTTTCAGTAAAAAACAAGTATGTAAGTTACATTAAGTTAAACAAATAAGAACAAACACAATTTGTTCAAAATCACTCTGATCCTGAACTTACATTACACTGGGAAATTGACATGGTTCTGTTAATTTATCTATTAAATAAACCATTTGCATTTATTGAGGTTGAAGGTTCATTCTTTCAGAGAAAAATCTCAGAGACCATCCCTGAACAGAGACAGTGGTTATAATCTCCCCCCATATACAGCCATTTATTATCCTATGACTGAAATGCTTGGGCCACATGATATCGACAAAACCATCTCCTTGACAAAAGCAAGTGGACCTTGTGTTGTGATTTTGATTCATTTATTTGTTTTGGTCATTTAGACTTGATAATGTTTTTTCATATAAAGCAACAGGCTGTTCTCATACATTGTTTGTATGTTTTCCTACGAAGAGTAATGCACCCAAATTTGTACTTCTCCCACATAATCACAAGCCAGTATTTTCTGCATAATCCATGTATTTTGGAAGACTGTGATCATGTGATCAGTGTGCTGACAGGAGTAAAGAAGGAGGCAGGTCGGGGTGGTGGATGGGTCACTAAACAAAGGACTTTCCCCAAGACTTATCCAATGTCATTCGTAGGACATTAACTCAAAGGATGTCATACAAACTGTTGTGTGTGCATTTTCATAGGATATCATATGAACTGTCCTATGAAGATATGTTGAAGGTAACTACAAGGAACTTTCATTTTGTGTTGATTTTTGCAGCCCCTGTGGAAAAAGTGGTAGTATTTTCATGAACACCACTGCCTTGTGTCATAAAGATCTTGATCTGGCTAGTGCATGCATTTGTTATGGAAGCAAGTGAGAGAAAGATGCAACTCATTTTTTCCTTTTTAAAGATCCAGTGTGTAGGATCAACATATTCTCGCACCAGCCTTGTCACATATCAACGCTTGGTCATGCTCTTTCCATGTTGACATATGACATGCGAGGTCCCCCTGGTTGTATCTGTTGCTGACATTCTGGGACGCTGTGTCAAGCAGCTTATTACATGAATAGTGTGTTTTCAAAATACACTTCCGTTTTCACAGGAAATGTTCAGTTTTCATAAGTCTCTTTCAAAATAAACCTGCTACATCGGTACAACACCGTGAATTGACGTTTTTTTCAACAACAAACGCATGTACGTACATGTTCAGCAAACACACTTATGGTTGGGTTTAGAAAAAAAACAAGTTTGGCTTTACATTCAAATGCAAAGTGCACACTGGCCTCCTGGGTGAAAGTCAGTGGTTGTTGGACCTATCCACCACTCCTCCCATCCACCCTACTCTGACTTTTCGCTACCTTAACTTACGTTGTTGTCCGGTCATGTTTCCTTCTGTTGCTGCAAGGTGCCGGCTTTTGTTGTTGGTGTCTGACGCTGGAAGTCACTGCCCAAGCACTGCTATTGTTGATGAAACACTGATTTGTGCGAAACCGCATTATTCAGTGTTTTTACCTGTTCACATCACGGGGTCCCTTTGTTTTGGAGAGAAAGAGATCTCTGTGGATAATTCAGCTCCTGCTAAAACCCTCCTGCATGTATGTATCAGAAATTAGATGAGCACACATTAAGTTAGTGGTTCACAACTCCAGCCACTGGGTCCAGATTTCTCCTTAGGAGTTAGTTAAAGATCCACACATATAATACATTCAGCATCACACCTGCATTTGGACATGTCATTGAGCTACTTTACTGTCTCTGTCAAATAGCTGTCCATTAGTCTCTCACTTTACAGTAGGAAATGGCATGGTGCGGAAATAAAAGCTCTGTGCCGGAAGTTCACTGTACTTCAAAATAAAGTCATGGGTTTTTGGGGTTTTTTTTTGCAAACTTGACATGTTTGTGAGTCATTTGTGGTCTGTTAAGAAAGGACCCGCAACCCACTTTTGCCCATGCATTATCTGAGTAAATAGGTGAGCACACATTAGCAGATGCTGGGCTTGCAGCCAGTCCCTGACAAGCCGTACTGTTTCAGACAGACATTGATTCTTCACATGAAACTGCTTTATTCATTGTTTTGCCATTTGGTCCATTTGTTTTAGAGAGGAAGAGACTTCTGTGGAGAATCAGCTCCCAGTAAAAACCTCCCAAACAATTAACCGGAATTCTAACCAGGGGAAGTTTAAGCAGGTTGCAATCTGCAATCCACACGGCTAAATGCCACTAAATCTTAACACAGTGTTCCTTTAAACAGCTGTTTGCAGGATGCATAATGATGAGGTAATGTATCTAATAATGGCTGTGTAAGTTTGAAACCTATAATATGACAATGTTGAAACAAAGTTAACTTGTTTTAGCCACCAACATGAATTCATACATTGATGTATATCCACGTCCTGCAATAAATTTTATAAATAAAATGGATATTACATACCTGTCTATGAGAAGGAGGGCCGATTCAGGATCAGTTTTGAATTATTTCCAAACCCTAAATTCTAATCCTAAAATCTGTTGAATGACTGACAAAGGTTGACTTGTGTTTTTGCCCGTGCTCTGTCATTGTCTCTTTTACATTTTATTTTGTTGTTCTTTAGTCAATTCTTTTCTTTTTTTTTGCTGAACCTGCCCCAGTGTCAGCCATAACCACAAAATATAACATCAAAAATAAAATTTGCTCAAGAAAAAAATCTCCTGCTTTTTTTTTAACTGGCTAACATACTCCTCACTGCCAAATTTTGCCTGGGGAAATGTAAACAGAGGCTCTTCTGGTGTGCATGCCATAAATTGTTTCATCTGATTTTGATTCACATATGGACCCAGGGCATGATTAAACTGTGACAATATGGAAAAAGCCGGTCTTCTTGCTCATGGTCTTGTTTGCTTATGTAGGTGATATAGAGGCATCAGCATTAAATTGAGATTGTTCCAGTTAAAAAAAAAAAATTGAATAAATAAATAAATAAATAATAATAACCTAATGCTTACTGTTGGTTGGAAATGGGAAACAAACACCTGTCTCCTGTGTTGAAGTGCAATGTTTTGTTGATCCATTAATCCACTCCGACCTCTTCCAGCCATCATAATTAATACAGCTGATAAGAGTCTTTGTCTCTTTAATGTTATATTGTTTTGGGGCACTTGCAGACACGACACAATATAACAGAACAACAAGTCAAGCAATAAATCAGATTATTATAGACTACATATTAAAGTGTTTCCTACTGTACATTTGAATGGTAGTTTGTATTTCAAACAAAAGGTGAGAGCCTTGTGAGGAGAAGGCTTTGAAGCAGCATTTCATGTTGGGAAATTAAGCTGGATGGAAATATAATCAAATGAAAAAGAAAAAAAATCCAGACTTTTTGCCTTTTGGTATTTGGGGGAAAGGTCCGCAGGGGGAACTCGTGACCTCAGTATTACCAAAATCCTGGCTACTTCTCTGGGAAAGAACATAATTCTCAAACAAACATCCAACATTAGTTTCCTTTTATATGTTGATTACAAATCCTCATTAATTCCACTACGTGAGTCTCTAAAGCTGACCACACACATATGTGTTCAGTAAATATATTCCAGTACGGATCTCAATCTGGTACAGACAAAAAAATCCAGCCAAGAAGTTGTGTCTCTAAAAAAGCACTCCGATAGCTAATTAAAGTAAAAAAAAAAAAAAAAAGTGTGTGTCCGCAGAGGTTGTGATGGGGTGAGGGGAGGCGATTACTGGAACTAGAAAAACAAAAAAACAAAGAAACAGAGTAGCGTCACAGCCAGCTGTCTCACAAATCTATTTCTCTGTGGTGACTCACTCTCGCTAATCAGGTATTAGTTTAAACGCCATTGTTAAATGAGGACAATACAAACATTTCCTCTCGGCGTGGAGCCCATCAGGCGCCTGCCACTTACACTAAATGGATAATTGAGAAAAAAATAAACTGTGGGGTCCACTTGCTGCAGGCCAACTAGATCTGCAAGTTTAGTGTGTGTGTGTGTGAGGGAAAGCGCTCGGCCTTTGGTTTGCTCAGTGTGTGTGTGAATGAGAGAAAAAGAGTTGGAGGGGCGAGCGCATGCACAGCCACCAGTGGAGGAAAATTGAAGGCAGATTTTTCCAGCGGCAGGCGTTGGCTCCAAAATTGCTCATTTTGGACGGGGAATTTGCTCTGGCACGAGATGTGACAATGATATTCATTTCAGAGCTCGCCCCCATTTATACCATGCTGAACACACACACACAGACACACACATAGGCCCCAGCTGAACCAAAACTATTACAGAAAACTCAAACTGCCTTCAAAGGAGAAAAAGAAACATTCCTCATAGCCTCAAGTTTAGGCACTGATCAAAAGGCACATAAACTGTATCCCTCTCTTATACTCTCTTTCACTCTCTCTCACTCACTCACACACACACACACACACACACACACACACACACACACACACTTCTGTTTCCCATGTTCGGACGTCCACATGCATGCCCAGACCTGTAACGTGCCCACATTCGGGCTGATTTGATCCAAGCCCAGTGTCGTGTTTCTCCAAATAATCATCTCCAACTGGCCAGTATGGAGCCCATTAGAGAAAACTCCACTACAGATGGAGTTTGTAGTTTCCTCCTCTCTGCCTCCGTCAGCAGCACAGAGGAACGTGGGAGAGAAATAAAGAGATACAGACACACAAGCATCATTTCATCACAGAAAAAAAGCATATTATACAACCCCAGTTTCTCTTGATTTTAGGGCAGCAAGATTAGCTGAGAGGATTCTGAATGAGTATGAAATATTTGTATTAATCCTCCATCTTTTTATTGTTATTGTTTGTGTGTATTTGACTGAAATGTGGCTGTAGCACCAATATTGATCATTAATCATAATTTTACCAGTTTTGGTCTGTCAATTTTAGAAGTTTGGCTTGTTCTCTGGAATAAAAAGGAGTTGTACAAAAACATGGTTATATTCTTCAAAGTAAAGCAGAGTCAGTATTGTTTTGATATTAGTAGAGAAACCCAGGGATCGAATTAGCACTACTATTTAAACTTTCAAATGACACTCAACCCTTAAAGTACTTGAACTCGAGTCAAAACACTTCTTTTTTAATTTTATAGGGGACTGAAAATATTGTCATGAACATATAGGCATATATGTCTACCCTAAAGTTATATTCAGTCAATTCAAAGTCAGTTGTCTGCAATTGAGTCTGTTAAGTCTTATTTTCCACAGTGCAGCAAGAGTTAGTGTTAGTTTGTTTCACTTTAAATCAACTTGTCAATGCCACAACTGGGAGACTCTGCTGAGGAAGACTGTATGTTGTGATCAAAAGCTACAGAACCACTACTGAATAGGCCTTGTAGTGAGATTGTTTTGTCAGCATTTTTCAAGTATTTCCTAAGACCAAAATTTTTTTCTTGATTCCATGTCCTGTGGGTTTTTCTTTCAAGATGCGTTTGTAGACATTTCTTTAACGATGCTGGCTAAAATGTGCCGATTTTTGTCACTCATTTCAATAACAATGTGTTAAGGAAGCATACATATTCACAATCTACTTGACACAGTTGGTTTGTCATCAGCTAGATAAAGTAAGGAATACTTGATCAGTTTTATGACACATTCCTGGACCTGGTCAGCAGCTTCTCCTGACCTGCAGCTGTGTGAACGGCCAGTGTCCAGCAGAGGGAGTAAGACAGCTGATAATCTGGGGAGTCCCTGTAAAGGTTACACATGGACACCTCACATACTGTACTGCCATCAGCTTTACTGTCCTTGTCTCTGAGAGACAAAAATCTGATGTTGGTCATATTTTTTTAAGACAAAACTGTTTCCTGTTTAAACTGACAGGTGGAGCTGGAGCTGCTGGAGTGGATGGTCTGGCCCTCACTTCATGTCTTCAAAGTGTTATGAAAAAGCCTTGAGGTTTTGGACTCTTACACTAACACTCAACATTGGCTGACATCTATGGACGATTGTCGGCAGTCAACAGGCCCTGCTTATAATCTGTCTTTTAAAGCATTTTACTGCTTTGTGTCAGTTATGGAAGAAGCGGTTTTAAAGGAACAAAGCCCAAATGGACTATAAGGTCTGTAGGAGGAATAATGTAATATTCCCCGTGGTCAGTAAATTTCTGTGCTCTGGAGGCCTCTTGCATATTTCCCGGGTCATACACGTGTTCAGCTGCAAGAGGCTGAACTTCCTGTAAGAGATCGAGAAAGTCCTCCAAATACTTAAAATAGTTCATGTGCCATGAGGGAATATGAACTCTGGCGATGATTATATATAGTGATGATTTCTCGGAGCTCACGTCATGTCACTCACCATAATTGTTGTTTTGGTTGTTGCCCTGCTGGACCTCAGCAGGGCTGAGAGAATTAAAATGCTAATTCATCCAGGACCAGAACGCTCACAACAGCCATTTAAGTCGAGCCAGAAGCTTTTATCACACCATAATTAAGTTACTTTCAGGACAAGACAAGAACTATCTTTGTCACTGCGTTACATGCAGCATGGGAAAATCCAGCATGTGACATTTGGGTTCGTCCTAGCGTCCTGTACTTTTGAATCTGAAAAGTTCGGTCATGTGGAGTGAAATGCAGAAATGGGGCGACTTTCTTCAAGATGCCAAATCATCCCAATTACCCCAGATCATTAAAGGATTATTCAGTTCATAGTGCACTCACCAAAGTGATAGCTGAGATCTAGGAGCATGGCAATGTCACTAAAAAGAAGTCTGAAATGTCAAGAAACACAAGCAGTCAGACGACTGGGCGTGTTGGAAACAAACCTTCAGGTCAGCCAAACTTATTTTGAAGAAATAAAGGAAGATGAGACTCACAGAGACACTTCCTGCTTCAACTTTGATCTACCATAGTTACTGTAGTTGTGTGCACACAGTTTTCCTGTGCAATGAGAGATTATTAGCAACATTTCAGGTGCACTTACTTTTCATTTTACCTCCTCATAAAGGGATTTAGATAATCTTTACGAACTGTTGACTTGGTTACAACTTGTCTGATCATCTGATGAACCGTCAAACTTCTATCTCATTGCTCCCAGATCTCAGAAATGAGCTTGGTGAGTACACTGTTACCATAACGGATAAAAATGACGGCCAAAACTTTAAAAATTAGACCAATTTGTACCAAGCCAGAATCATTATTTATCCGTCTTATCCAGTCCTAGTTGGCTAAACTTCCTGTAACCCTACCCATATTAATGTATTGGATGATGCAAAACCTGAGATGGTGTTCAGTTACATAACATTCAGTGCTAAGATTTTAAAATTTAATTATTATTATATGGCAACTTCTTGATGGTTAAGGTTGAAGACAAATTGTGGTTTTAAAAGAAATACAATTTTTGGTTGACAACAGGACTCAAATGTCATTCTCTTGCTTAAAAGTCAGCTCACTGCATGCCCATCCGCCACTCTTAAGGGTTCAGCATGCTTTAAACAAACTACTTGGTAGTACATTTCATCCAACCTTGTCTAAAGTCAAAGGGCCCTATAGCACATGGTCTAAGGTGCATGGTGCAAGTGAATTAAGATGTGTCCAACTCCACTTTGACTAAATGGCACATGATCTGCACACAAAGTAAGGTGGAAGGGGCAAAAGGGTTGTGTATGGTCCCTTAATTAATCATAGGTGTGTTTTGGGCATAACATGAATTCCACCAATTAGAGTGTCAGCTCCCATTCCCTTTAAAAGCCATGGTTGATTTGACAAATTGATGTGTGAATGGTTTTCTGCTGAGAGTAATGGAGTAAGAGCAGTGATGTCAATGCAGCAAATATCATAGAACATTTAAGCAGCAAAATTAAAAACTGCAGTTATAAACTTGACAGGGGAAACGGAATTAAACGTTTAGCTTCTGAAATAATCAAGTTATGCTGCTCCTGGTGTGTAGATATGCACAGCATCTCTCTTAGTGGGGAGTCAGACAGCAGCTCTGCTCTGCTCTCTGCTATGTTCACATTTCAGAGAATGTGTTAATTTTTTCCTCAGTAGTGATGTATTATTTCAGCTATCCACAACCCATCTGTTTATCCCTGTGTGTGTAACAAGCAAGAGTGTGAGAAAAAAAAGCCTATATCAGTGCATATTAATATCTTAATAATGCGCTCTTTAAATAGCAGGAAAATACTGTGCCATTCTGATTTTAGACCAGGTTATTGTTAGTCAATGGCACAATCGCTTTCTGCTGCCTCAAAATAGCAATGTGCTCGACCGCACCTCATTTTAGGACCTACACGCCCATGAGCGCACATATGTGCTACTTACACAACTTGGGCGCTGGCCGTGAAAATGACAACTACATCACACTGAAACTTGGAATGACAGTTATGCTGCGCTGTGCACTGCTTTGCACCAGGTGTAAGCTAGGGCCCATAGTGTTTGTTCTGAATGTCCACCCTGGAGTGTGGGGCCAAAAAGCCTGCCATCATTGATCCCTCTCCAACAACTAGTAATGTCAAAGTTATGAATTGCACAAATGGTGACAACACACACCCACACAGTTTCTCCATTAATGAATTAACTCTCAGCTCCACAGATCCTGTCAAAAGTGGTCATGAAGGTCAGATTGTCTGTTTCGGAAAGAATAATTGTCATACAGGCACCTCTAAATTCTGAATGCAACAGTCGGTTTCAGATTCAATCAGACAGTCGGACAAGCACGACATTTGAAGCATACAGAGGCCTTCGCTCTCTGCATGGCCACATAAAGCACACACTATTCCTCCAGTGGCACTGAGCACTGCCACTGGAGGAAATCATGTGTTGCAGAATGTCACATATGAATGTACATCGGAGAGATTCTGGGATGTTTTTTTCAGCAGTGTTACTACGAAAGACCCACATTGTAATAAACCAGAGTTATGAGTTAAACTTTCTAAGAAAATTTAATGACTTTTTAGACAATTTAAGCATTGTGAAATTCTGTGTATACTTTCAAAAATATTAATCAGAATGTAATCATCTTTTTATGGGAAAAAGCAGCCAGATTTTCTCACTTCCTGAAGAAAAGAAACAAGCACCCACTGGTAATGGCAGTACAGTACATATGGTCATCAGCATTAACCTTGAGATGGCAGTTTGAAGTTAATTATGTTTCCTTTACAATCCAACAGAGGGTGTATTCGAGCCTGCATCTGTGTTTATGAAAAGTGTGTAATAATAGTGACTTAATCACACAAACAGTGCAACCTCTCAGTCAACTTGACTTTGCGTGGAAACTCCACATCTCGGGAAATTCTTTTGGTTGTTCACCCAAACCACACACTGTTAACAGCTGTGCAGTATTTCACTCAGGCTGCTCCGAGATTTTCTCTTTTTTTTCCTGCCGAGCTCTTTTCCAAAACCACTCATTAATAAAGTATTTGTGATCATGTGGCACTGACAGCAGGACAAAGATCACTGCATGCAGAGAGGGAGGAGCGGAGAGAAAAGTAAAGAAGAAAAGAAACAAAGAGAATAAAAGAGGAAAAAAAGGTGGATGTTTTAGGGGAGAAGGGTTAAGAAACACTCTCTTTCCCGCTCTCTTGCACATACACACTCTGCACGCAGACTCCCCGCCCCTCCCTCGCTCTTACTGTCTCCTCTGTAATGAGCTCCAGATGTGTTGCTGAGGATGGGGGTGGGTGGGTGAGGGCAAGGGAGGAGGAGTAGGAGCGGTGGTGGGGGAGCTGCCTTGTATGTCATGTGCTCAGGCGAAGAGAGACGCTGTCCGAGGGGACGCTGTCAGCCCTGATGGAGTGGCTGGCCAGGGCCTGGGGGCGAAGAGAGGGGAGGAGGAAAAGAAAGAGGAGGAGGAGGGTGAAAGGTGGGGGGTGGGGGGGTCAAAAAGATCTCCACATCTGGAATCACTTCAGGTCAGCCCAGGCCCTGGCCGTGAAAGGTGAGACTGGGCGCCTGGCAGGGGAGAGGGGGACAGGGGTCTGACACTGGACATACCACAGTCAGGGATCAGTGATCAGGAAAACAACCAACAGCAGAAAATAAAAGGGCTGAAAAGAAAACAGAAATATCCCTTTTTTAATGTGGCATACGAGTCAGGAAAAACCCTCCAGTCACATCAGTAAAGCACCTCTTTATTACGACTAACCCTCAGTTAAACTGAACTTAAACAAGTGGAAGAAGTCCTTAAATCCTTCATCTAATTAAAAATGGAGGAAGTGTTCCATTACAAGTAAAAGTCCTACATTCAAAATAAGAAAAAAAATAAAAATATCATAGCAGTAGAACCTCCCACATCAGAGATAAAGAAATGATGAAAAGCTCCCCAAATGTTCATGCTTTCATGGGGATTTTCCTGCTTTCAGATCAGATGAAGGATTACATGCCAAAGTTGGAAAAAATTCTCAGACCTCATTCCCTCTTAAAATCTTTACAAAAAGTCAGAAGAACTTTGATCAAGTGACAGCAAGGTGGTTAGGTAATTTTGTCATGTTGAATGCAAAATCTGAGTCTGTAAAATAAAACTGACAATAAAAAAAAAAAAACTAAAAAAATAGCAATATTCCATTATAGGACCACCATCTCAAAGCTGTACTGAAGTAAGAGTCCTTCGAAATTAAAACAAGACAGGAAGCTGAAACACTGAGTAACTGATGATAGATACCAAAGAAGAGCATTTAACATTAGGAAGCAAGCAACAGCGGTGAAACAATAGCAAACTGAAAATTTCCTAAGATAAAAGTTTCCTGCAATCGCTGAAATTTAACTTGTTTACTTTTATGCCATATTGAGCAGGAAACAATAAGAGTTTAAAATATGTTGTAGACAAAGTTTCATAACGTGTATGTCTGCCATTCTCAAAGCAAAATTAAACTTAAAACTTTTTGAAGGGAGTTCAGTTTGTGACAAAAGTTGTACTTTTCTTGGGTATTTGTGAGTTGAAAATAATAAACGTCTCCAAAAAAATATTTCCACAGACGACATACTTATGTGACCGCACCTATGGGCACCTCTCGCCCAAAATTCGAAACACTACCACATCAGCTGCAGTTTCATTCGACCCCACTTTTATGGCCCGTGTGCGCCGTACGAGGACGAGTGTCGACATGTGTTTGTTGACGGCGAAGGTTATGAGGGGCCAAGGAGAAGAAACACCTTGTATGACAGCCGCAGAGTTAAACGAGGCCCAGGGGCCCTCCATATTAAGGAGAGGATTTCCCTGCTCATAAATATCCTGTTTTTAAGATGGAAATTTCAGGTTGCGGTAATCAGGAAAAAAGAAAACACACAAAGCAGGAACAGCTTGAGGTTTCTGTGAAGGAGAATCTGTTCTCGAGTTGTAAATCTCTCTTTTATGGGGCATGCACAAGGTCCAAGATCATTTTGCTTTCCAGCTATAAATATACTTATTTCTTATAGTTTCTGAAGCATAATTTAAGTCTGTCTGCATTGTAGAAACCCTTTTCTTTTACTCCAAAAGGTGGAAAATTGTTTTTTCCATCCTATATAAGATCTGTTGAATTGGACACTGTGCCATTGCATTGCTTGAAATGCATTTTTATTAATATACAAGTTTTATTCTGTTACAAATAAAGGATATCATAGGAAATTAAGAGAATCTACTGGTTTTGGATTCAGAAATACATTAGCCTCTCCTTTATACTGGACTATTACATGAAAATCAAAATGCGTTGAAAATGTTTGCTCATCAGTGGTATAACATGGAAAAGAAATGTGGAAAAATTATCTTTTAAAAAAATGCATAAATGTCAGAGGAAGTCCTTGTAGGTTTGTTGTTGATTTTAAAAGGAAAAAAAGTGTTGTTGATCCCAAATTTGGTGTGTCATTTTATCCAACACCACAGCCAAAGGGACAAAGGCAATTCCACGTAGTCCGTACACCAGTCTCCGTCGAGAACAAGTTCTCTGAATGAAAACAAAATGCTCTTTGAAAAACTCGCCCTCCATTTCAGTCACAATCACAAATGTAAAACTACGCAGATATTCGGCTACAGCATCCAGTCTAGCTGTCTTTGTACAAACAAGAGTTCAGTGATGCTCAGGAGAATAAAAAGAGGCGGCTTAGGGAAAATCCTGCCATCACTCGGTGTCCAACAATTTGCATATTATATGTAGTATCGCCATCGAGGCTGCTCCAGAAAGAAGAGGAGGCTTCATGATCCAGGGTGTGTAAGATGATGCTCAACCCAGAGACGGTGTCCGTCCGCAGGGGTCCAGCAGTAGAAAGGTTCCCCTCCCCTCCTGCACTGGCCCCCAGCCTCTCCTCCTCTCAGTTGACCGTGGGCACCTGGTTCAAGCTGTACTCCTTGGCTTTGAGCCGCAGGTTGGCGATGCTGTTGGCCATGTTCATTCCCTGGGACGTGTTGGTGTTGGAGCAGGTGGGCGGGTAGGTGGCCATGGCGCTGAGAGACAAGAGGAGGGGAAAAGGTTACATCACCTGTGGCTGACAGCAAGCTGAAGCTCAGCATGAGCCGCAGCTGTGGAAATATGAAAAGGAACAAAGAACAGGTATCACTGATCTGATTTAATCTAAATCTGACGTTAAGACGCTTGTGACTAAAAAATGCCCACAGGAACTTCACCAGTGTTTTTACACACATTAACCTGACTGCACATCACATTAAATCACCATTTGTCAGAACATGTAAGAATAGTTGATTAGCTAAGTTTTAACTGTGCAGCTTAAAACAGTGTAACTTACAAAAACTTACAGTGTGAGCCAGCTGACTTCATTTGTCTCTTGTATATTCAGTCTTTGAACTGTTTAAGTCTAAACTGCCAAAGGACTGGGAAAAAGACGTCTGTTATCATGTAATCCCAACAGTCAATTTATTCGCTTCAAATTTCATACACAGAGAGTGTATGTCTCCTCCCACACTATAATTAATGAGGTCCAGAGCATCACCACATTATAATTTTTGTTCTTTGGATTAAAAACAACATTTTTATGAACATGATTGAGCTTTGTCCAGCAATATTTTTATGGAGGGAGGTGTCACAGTTTTTGTTCTTGTTTCCCTGTCTTTTTCTTAGTGTTCCTCATTAAGTTTGCCCATGAGTGAGATAAGGGTGCACTGAGCTGGGATCACGGTGGATAAGAAATCGATCACTCTGCCATTGTAAAGCACCCTCTCTGTCTGATTAGCAGCCTCAAAAAATGCACCAAGCTCAGAGTATTAATATTGAAATCTAATGTTACTTCATGAATTTAAACAAATGCCAGAATGACAAATACAGATTCAAGTCCTTTGCCTGGAGATTTTCCAGAGTTTTCAGCCGCATTTCTTACTGCTGTAATCAACAGATGGAGTCTGATAATGGTCCTAAAATGTGGCAGGTTTTTTTTTTGTTAGCTGTTGTTTTTTCCCTTCTTTTTAAGATTAGGAATTTCAGTATTTTTGTCTATTTTCTTTTCCCTTTTCCTTCTTCTTGTAGTACTGAAGTGTGTCTTTTTACCTCTTTAGGACTGAGGACAGATCTTGGTTGTGTCTCTGTGCATGATTTACTGACTTGTTTGTTTGTTTTTCAGCCAAAATGTCATAAATTTACGTAGCCTTTGTTTTCAGTTCATGCCAGTAGTCAATTTTAAGAGGCCAAAATGTGTTTTATTTTGTTAATCATCTTGTCTGCTTTTGTTGTTATTGTTAAAGCCATGTCCTCCTGTCTGCTCCTGAACATCGGACTGAAAGTTTTGGGACATTTTTAGTTTCTGCCCCCAGATTATGGATGTCTCTTATGACTTTCACTAAGTTCCTCTTTATTTATGCTTTTCATCTTCATCTTGACAAGGCACATGCACATTCCTAAATTCTTTGCAGGATGAGTAACAATTATCTGCGCAAAAAGCTGAAAAAATATCTTTGTCTGCCTAACTGTTTAATGTCGTTTCCAAATTTTTCATCGTCTGGAAAGACATGACAATTGTGTCAATATGTAAAATAAGAAGTATTAAGAACAACAAAGCATTGTGCTGGTATTTTTCATCTTTTTTGTGCAGATTTAACTTAAAACACATTTGTACTCACCAGCTTTGAACAATTACAATATTTCTACTATTTTTTCTCAAACTTATTGCTTTTTCTTCTTCTTCTTGTATTTGTTCTTATTTTACTTTATTCAAAACACTATGGATCAGCTGTATTTAAAGTGCAATATACTGTACGGTAATCACTGCGTGATAATTCAGCTGTGAGTGCTGATGGATTTAAAAAGTGTGTGCTACATTGAACACACAACAAAGACATTACTTTGATAAAAATAAAAGCAGACATGACTCACACTGATAAATTATCTATCCAAAGCAAGTTTTAAGCAGCAGCATGTGTTGATTTTACTGTATAGAAACAAATGGCTTTTCTGGCAGTTAGAGGGAAGGAAGAAATTCTGAACAGTCATTTAAAGCTTCTGAAAATGGGTTAAAATGTGCAAAAACACTGGTCTGTTCCTTTAAAAACAACAAAAAAACCTCATTGTATTTAAGTAAAAGTGAAAATTGATACAGAAACATTCAAAAGGCACAATAAGATTCAAGAAATACACTCAGAAAACAACTTTAAAATTCTTTTGAAAACAGTAAATGTACTAAAATGTGAAAAAACAGCAGTATTCTTCTTAAAAGGAGAATTCTGTGAGTTTTCTTTAACAAAAAAAGAACTGAATGTAGTAAAGTGAAAGCGTACTTGTTCTCTGAGGGCAGCATTTTCTGTGGCACTCGCACTGGCCCCCCCTCCGGCATTGGATACCAGCTTTAGGATAATATACAGTGAAGTGTTAGCACCACATTAGCGTGTTCCACATAGCATTATTCCTGCTTCACAAAAGCTTTCCCTCGCTGCTCCGCGTCCGGCCAAAAAGCTCTCAGTGAGTTTGGGCAGCGGCCGCAGGGTTTGACATTTTACACCGAGTTTCATAATGGAGGATTACTGTAAATCATGACCAATGTAACCAGAGTCACAAAAAATGTTGCCCAGTAGAGCTCTGTCTCTCTGTGTAGCGTTCATTATCTGGTGTAGTGTAGCAGAGAGGGGTCACAGGGGTCAACAGTGGGTTTAATACGGTTTGTTTTCACATTATCACCTCGTCAGGAGGGTCACAGGATCTGGTCCCGCCCTGCTCATGCTGACAGAGGGGAGCGATGGGACTGAGGGTGAGGAAAATGGTGTTTTTATTCAACACAATTAGTTTGGAGTTAGATATGTGCAAGATAAGACTGTTATATATGTAGTGTAGAGAGATGGCTGCAGGGGAAGACAGAGGCAAAAGGCCACAGCAGAGCAGAGAGACAGAAGGAAAAGTCAGAGAACATACAAAACAAAGCTTATACAGCGATAGAGAAAGGACTCTGATCTTTTACTGAAGTGTTACGGCATTTTATAATGACTTTGGCTCAATCTTTTGCAACAGAATTTTAATTTACAAAACTTATATTGAGGAGATGACCAAAAATTCAAAAACCATTGCAACTTAGTGTTTAATATGTCATGAGAGCTTTGGAGTACGTTCACTGGACAACTCTTGCTTAACATGAATATTATATTCGGCCTAACATCTCATATAGAATGCAAAAGTACAGCAAAACAACTGTATCAAAATAGGTAATGCACCATGTATCACATTTTTCTTCAGAGCATCACAACGCTCTAAATATTCATCAATTATTGTATTTTAGAAGTAAAATTATCATTATCAAATAATGCTGTTAAACACACATCATCAAAACAGTTTACAAAGAATGATGGACTTCCTTGTGAAAGTCTTCGTCTTATAAATTGAATATACTGTCAGACATAGATAATGTGCTCTCGAGTCTGACTTTACACTACAGTAACTCTGTCTGTATTTTTTCTGTCAAGACATTAAAGCATTAGATATTTTAATTACTTCTAAGTTTACATAATCATTCAAATTGTAAGTCAACACTGTAATACTACAATGCTGGAAAGCATAGAACAGTAAACTGTAATTTACACTGAGGACTGAGCGTGTGATTTAGTGTTTTGCACTTTGTATGTCAGCAGCACAGCAGTTTGTGCTTAAACAGTAAATTTAACATGACAGTTTGGCACTAAGAGTTTTGTTGTTGTAAAAGTTTGGCCAAAGCAACCACAAAATATTGTAATATAACAGCGGGAAAATACAAGGTAAGTTCTTCTTTTTCATATTTGCTTAAGTATAATGGTTAACAGGGAATCAGCCGCTTTTCTGAGGAAGGATCTCAATATTTTATTCCTACAATATTTGCTCATGAGAACTAAGGCAAGATGAAGGTGTTTGATGTTAACAGTACCTGAAAATAAAAAGTAGAAACAGGTGAACACAGCTACCTGTCTTAAAGTTATTGTGTCACCAGGCTGCAACAAATCTCTTTTACAGAGGGTCCAAAAGATTACCAGACAACAGGCAAATGTTCCTTACGTCGTAGTTGATACAAAAGTCTTAAAAGCAAATCTGGAATCCAACAGTGTGTGTATCAGAGCCTGACGTATCATTAAGTAAGCCTAACTATTGCACTGGGTGACAAACACTATAGTTTATTTGACTCAATCTCACTGCCGCAAATATTCGCTGGAGCACCAAATGTGGATTAATCCGCCACTGAAAATAGTCCCCAGAAAATCATCTTCTCCTCCTGTTTGTTTGATAAAAACTACAGTGAGCAGCTGTTTTAGGAAATTATTGAGACTTTTTGAAAAATTAAAAACACACATTTGTGTTTTTACAGGTTTACATTTTCAGCAGGAACTAATGGGCTTAAAGCTGACAGACTGAGACAGGGTGGGTAACTGGGATGGACTTACACATTGTTGGTTTAAGTCTGCGCATGAGATCTGATGACAATAAGAAAAATATAGAATAACGGCAGATTTATAACAATAGACAGTAAACGGTGTGCTGACCTGCAGCCCGTCAGTTTGAGTCCAGGTGGATCAGAGGAGATGAAGATGGTCAGAGGAACTATGAGGAGTATGTGCAGGTAGAAGAAGAGGAGGAAATGAAACAATAACAGAAGGGAGGATTGGTGTGTGTGTGTGTGTGTGTGTGTGTGTGTGTGTGTGTGTGTTACAGTGGTGTTAACATGTGGTTATTGTGGCATCAGCTTGTGCTTTTTCATCTGGATACACTTGTGTGAATTGATGTTGTGCAGCAGAAAGCAGAGGACTAAGTCAGTACTGACATACAGTTCGGAGCACTGCAGCAGTGCTTGACCTGAGTATTCTGAATTTTGGAAGACTTTTTACGCCACTACATTGAAATGATTCCTTTCTTGTCTCGTTCTTTCTGTCTCTATTTTCCTTTCTTCCTCCTTTCCTTCTTTCTGTTTTTCTTTACTTATTTATTTCCTACAGTCCTTTCTTTTTATTCTTTTCTTTACCTTCTTTCTTACTTCATTTTCTTCTTTCTGGCAACTTTTTACTTCTCACCTTCTTTATTCCTTTTATTATTCCTTCATTCTTTGCTATTTTCCTTTCCTCTTTCCTTCCTTCCTGTCCTTTCTTTCTTTGCTTATTTCCATCTTCCTTTCCTTCTTATTGTCCTTTGTTACTTTACGTTTTTCTTTCCTCTTTCCTCTGTCCCTTATTCCTTTCTTATTTCCTATTTCCTTTCCTTCCTTCCTTTCTCCCCTCTTCAACGCAAGTAAAAGCATGAAAATCCCAAAACTGGAGACCAGCACTTCCTCACAATAACGTTACTGTAACTGCTGATACTTAGATACATTTTACTGATGAACCTCTTTTTATTTTCACTTTCTGAGCGTAGGACTCTCTTCATTGTGGTTTTACTGCCTTTACTCACGTAGCCTGAGTCTAACGCTGTGCTGCAGATCAGCAGTGTTAACAGAAATGTTAGTACAGAAGCAGCGCAGTGTGTAAGCAGTGTGTAAGCAGTGTGTATGTGTATGAATGCCAGGTCACTGGATGATGTCCGATGAGAGAACAGAGTGGACTCTACCTGTAGGGGGCAGCACTGCCCCAGGACAGGTAGTCATTCGGGCGTGGTGCAGGACGCGGTACGATTGGCTGCTCTACTGCCGTCACATCTCCCGAGTAAGATTTGAGGAGCGAGGCGTTTTTGCTGGCCAGCATGGCGCGCTCGTTCCTGCGGAACTTAGCTCTCCTGTTCTGAAACCAAACCTGGAATCAAAGAATAAAAAAACAGGATATATATTGTCATAAGCTATTTTAAGTCAAGTTTTTAACCTCTGTGGATGCTACAATCATCACAAACTCTTTACAGAAGCATTTAAAGTTCCAAAGATAACAAATATTTGACTAAACTTGCATCTAAAATAATGCACAAGACAAGCAGAATATTTCCATTTGTGTGGAGTGGTGCAGACACAGAAAAACCAGCCCAGTATCATCAGGAGTGAACAGTTTCCATTGGATGAATCAGTAACAAACAATTTATGCCCAGTGCCAAAGCAGTAAGAAGTGTGCCCTTTATGTAGAGGGAGCTGGAAAATGGAAGTGTAGAGGTCCGGGTGGTGGATGGGCAGTTACTGCATTCAAATTAAATGCAGGGGGAACAGTGTGACCCTTAACAAACCAAAGGGAAGTGCTAAATGCTGCTTTGTTCCTCAGTCTGCTCTTACCATACGTGACAAAATAATCTGAACTCAAAGCTCCATTAACTAGATTTTTTGTAGCTTTCAACCACATCTCATAGTCTTCATCAGTCGGTGGGTTTAACAGCCTGAGGTGTGTCACACTTTCTGGTTCTACTACAGCCTGAACATGAGACCTTTGTAACCTGTCATGCTTTAACACTATGTGAAGTCTATTAAAGGAACAGAGGTCATAAAAAATATAAAACCATATTCAAAATCTCCATTTTTTTTATATTTCTCTGAACTAAAATTCCAGATGAAACAGCACTTCACGAGTGTCTAGATTCAGTGCCATGATGTATTTCTAAGCGAAACAGGATAGGCTGGTGGGATAGACCTTTGGGAGGAATTGATTTGATTGTTGAAAAGTGGGCGTGTCATAACAGTGAGGCCCAGATGCTGTAATACTGATAGAATAGAAGTTTAGGTCAGCGAAAGAGAGAGAGACAAAGCCCTTCATATGCTTCATGCACCTACTAAATAGCATGTTAGTATGGAATTTTGGACACAGCTAAAACAGGCATTTGGGAACGCTTGGGAATGCTTGGGAAAGCTTGCGTGCCACAATGAAGATGGACTTGCTTTTGAGCGCGCCTACCCCGCATCTACACTGACAACAATGGATTTAAGGGCACAAAAAATACAGCATGTGCATGTTCCCTTAGTTGCTTCAGTAGCCCACTGTAACGGTCTGTGTCCACATGGCTTTTTTGTCTGGGCACTAGTGTCTTTTATTAATTGTTGACAATGGAGAGAAAGCATAATGCAGCCGCCTAGAGGAAAAGTACTGGGCCCAGCATCTTTTACCAGAGCGCTCCAGCTGTGGCTGTTACGAGCGCTTATGGTTAAATCTCTGAACTTTTCAGAAAGGCGCTGGTGACGTCACTGCCGCTTCTTTAGCTAGGCTACTGTCTACAACAGTCTACCCTCTGTTAATGTAGTTACCAAACTAATGTTACTGTCAAGGTATTGTTGTCCTAACAACAAAACTCACACATAGCACAGCATTTTACACATTTCAATTAAGTGCTCCCCAGCGCCCTGCCACCTCTTTTCTGCTGTTCTAGGGAACAAAGACACAAGGATGTAGCATGCTGTTGCTGGTTAGCAAATTTTACCTTGACTCTGTCTGGCTAGAAGTTGCAGATTATTGATGTGTGGATGTCATGATTTTATTGGTTGAAATTGGTTGGTACCGACTTTCATAAATACACATCATCTTCTGTTTTACAGGAAGACAACATGATTGGATTTTGCCATAAGAATACAAAGAAACTGATTTATCTTTGTTTGTTTGTTTTGTGGTATATATCATGCACAGTATGACTGGGAATGTGAACTAAAAGGGTTGAAAAGGCTTTTTCCCATTTTATCTCGACTTTAAACTTCTGTATCAGGTAAAAACATAAAATTGTCACGTAGGCATTCGCACAAGCTTCAAAACACACACACACACACACACACACACACACACAGCTTTCATCTCCAATTCACCGTCTACCCCTCATCAGCCTCCCCTCTCCTTTAAGAACACCCCCCTAGCCCCCCTCTCCACCCTTTGCTAAGCAGATGATGATGATGTGACTCGGGGGGTGCTAATGTTGTTCCTTGCTGTGAAATCAAATCCATTATTAGATGCTGTGGGCGCTCACAGGGGCTCGCTGTCCGCTGACGCACAGCCTCAGGAATGAGCCCAAAGTCTCTTTTATCAAAGGATTTCTGCATCGCTCTCTGCTACACATTATTCACAGATGTGCTGCTTCTCTCCCTCCAACATCACCATTTCCTCTTTCCCTCTCACTCTGCCCACAGAGCTAATACTCTCACTGTTGTGTTCAGAAAACACGCCATTAGAATGTACAAAAAAACCACTGTAGATATACATTAATCTGCAGTAAAAGCATTAGATGTTCTTGTTTCTTGAGTCATGCGTGTATGATTCATATCATTACTAAACAAATGCATGGGGCCTGTGTGCATTTAAAAGAATAGGTGCATGAACTTTTCTTGAGTTCAGTTTATCAAATACAACCAAGAGCATTATTTCCAGGGGGAACACAGGTGACGTTATGTCTCCATCGCTGATCAGAATCACTGCTTTGTTTCTCTGATTTTCAGTTTAGAAGTTGCAGTTTCAGTAAATCTCTGTAAACAGTGTCCTGTCCTCAGCGATTGTAATCCAGATGTCAGACATTCTCATTATATAAATACTGAGACACAAGCTCCCAGCTTCATGAGCAACATCAAGTGTAGCTGGACTTTTTTGCCCTAGTTTTTGTCTGTCAGGCTACAACTAGGTTGCCCTACCTATTTGATTGGTAGATCTCAAGGTCGTAGGTTTTGTTTCAGCACTGGGGAGGACATCTTGTTTTGTTTTGTTTTGTTTACTTGTGAGTCCTTGTTTTGTTTACTTGTGTGTCCTTGTTTTGTTTACTTGTGCTTTGTTGCTGATATTTTTTTTCTGTTGCTTTTTAATGACCGAAATCAATCAATCAATCAATCAATCAATCAATCAATATAGAGGTGGGTTTGGGGCTCCTCCGACAGGAAATTTTGAGCATCAGAGACTCAATTTCCTGCATGCTGGTGAAATGTTCTGCACCAATGTGTACCTTTTCTGCATTCATTAATAGTGAAAATGTCTATATCTTTACAAAATAAAGGTCCTCTAGTACTTCAGCGTCTTTATTTGGGGGGTACACATGTTCTATATAGTGAAGGGGACGTGTCCCCTGCGTTCCCTTCGGAATATAGGCTTATGGTAGGGCTTTATGCGCAGGGATTTTCTTACACAAATATAATAGATCTAAATTTAGATTTGCAGGTGACGATGTGTCCTTTTTTAACTGTTTTTGGGGGACATTTTTTCTTTATTTGAAAGAGACACGGACAGGATGTACGGGAATTGAGAATAGTGTGCATGAAAAAACCCAACTCTTCAACATCAGCTGACTAACTGGAGGAGCCTTCTTTATTTCACCAACCCATTTCGGCACATGGGCCTTCATCACGAGCTTTCATATTCAGTCTTATGCTACTTTAGCACATAGTTAGCTGGTGAAGTAGTGACAACACACTTTCTCCTCCTGAGAAATAAAATATGAATCAAAACTGAAGCAGTGAATATAAATGTTGGAGAGACAAGGACTGACTTCTGGTGACTAAAAGATATTTCATTCTTTAATTTATATTGTGTGGTCAAAGATGTAAATATAGCCTTATCTCAGTCTCAGTTTCCCTTAAATGGAGCTAAAGGTTATTCTCAGTATTTCAAGTCAGTGACTTTAATACAGAGACTAACGCAGCATTTCTTTTTTTGTTAGACTTGTGGAAGGCACGATGATCAGCTACATTACAATTCATAATGTGAGTTAAACCTAACTGTATGTAAATACACTTTTTTAGTGCGTGTGTGTCTGGATGAAGAACATATGACCTCATTAACGAATTTCAGTAAAAGCTCTAGTTGCAATTCAAATATTAAATCCATATTCTAGCTTGTTTAACTGACGACATTTACAAGAGTGATGTCACTCATTTGGCCAATTACTGCATCATATTTAGCTCCTGTTCTGCTGCAGCTCTCATGTGTTGCACATTTGCCGCTTATCACTGATCTGTAAACCGCTGAGGAAATTAGACATCATTACATCCACTTTTCTGATCACATGCAGTCCCTTTGGGAAGTTTACAAGCTGCTCGCAGACTCAAAACTATCAGTAATTATTGAAGAGATCATGTAAGTATGATAGATGATGTTTGTGCGGGGCAGACAAGTTCTTATCAGTTCCTCTAAAGCCCCATAATGGAAAATCTAAACATGTTAATAGACCCTGATAACTTCAAGCCACTATAGGATTATTAGCTAAATCTATTAGTGTTAAGAGCTAACAGATGATGTGAAGACATCCTGTTTTGTGACTGCTTGTCCTCCAGTTTCTTATAAAACTTCTCCCCAATAACAGGCTGGCTCTGCCGCTCTGTTGTTAATACAAACAAAGCTGTTCATGAATCATTTCATAAATCCTGCTCTGAGTCACGAGGGCGCACAAGGATTCCTTAACAGGTCCCACAGGGGTGCCAAAACCTCAAAGACCATTTCTAATGTACCAAGTAACGCAGCAAGTTTCTGTGTCTGTGTGTTTATAAGAATCTGTTTATTTTTGTGACCCTGCAGTGAAAGTGGTTTACAGTATAATGACCACAGACCTCTTCCTACTTCATGGCTGTGTGTACTTAATAATCTTCTGAGTGTTATGGCTTCTTCTTCGTCTCTGATCAAAGCTTGAACCTGTCGGTTCAATCACTGCTGCTGGAGGAAATCTTCAAATATAAGGGGATCAGGGTTTTTTTTTGTAAGGAGGAGGACGTGTCACTCTCAAGATCTGAAGGAAACATAATGAAATTAACAGTTTCTTTAATCTTATTTTCTGCAGTGATGCTGTCCCTGTTCATACCTGGACTCTGGCCTCGGTGAGGTTGACCCGACGGGCCAGGTCCTCTCTGACAAAGGCGTCGGGGTAGTGTGTCCTCTCAAACACTCTCTCCAGAGCCTGGAGCTGGCTGCTGTTGAAGGTGGTCCTGTTCCTGCGCTGCTTCCTCTTCTTCTTCTCCTCTGTGTTCATCTGTTCATCTACAAGGAGAACAACAAGGTGGTGTAACCTTTACAACACTTGATGGGATAGGTGCTTTTAGTTTGTAGACACTTTGCCTGAGGAGGTACAATAAAAAAACAAAAGCCCTGTGTCGGTCCACATTACATTTTAATAATAAATGTAGCTCCCTGCATTCATGCAACAACTCCTGCTGCTGCTGCTGTAGGCAGCTCTGAAAAGATGATGCCTCCTCAGGCCTCGATCAGAAATGGGAGTAAAAACAGTGCTTTAAAGAACTGATCCTCGATCATTCATCCAAGTAACAAGGACCATAATGATGAATTTTAATGTCTCATGTTGTATTGTTTGTTACAATTGAAAGTAATAATGTAGTCGCTCTTTTTCCCTTTAAAAAATGATGTAATTAAACTACCCAATAGGATGCTGAGGATCACCTTAAATTAGCAATAAAATGCTGCTTATACATTTATGTACCAACGACTCTTGATATATTAATGGCAGTTACATTACAACATTGCATTAATGTGGACACGTTTGTCCAACGCAGCTGAAATAATCTGCCCATGTGTGCACACTTTCGGGGGAAATTAAAGGTTCAGGTCTTGATCAAGAACCTCACCCTGCAATTAATGTTCAACCTGCTCCGTCACCTGACCTGCTGACAGCTGCTGCCAAATACTTTCACTTTTGACAGGTGAGAACAAGTAACACTGTTGTACCTCTGAAAATTTTTGAACAGATCACTTGAGTTAAACAGGATGTTTACATTACTACAATCTGAGTTCTGAATACTATTTCCATCACTGATAATCTGATGATAACATAGCAGCTGTAACTAAAGAGGGCATACCCCCTCCACGATTTGGTGCTGCAGCTACCTCAAAACCTGACGTTATATGAGAAAATAGGTTTTTTTTGTAATTTGGGTGAAGTGATTCCTAAAGATCCATAAAAACAAGGCCTGGATCTGCAACAAAAACAAATCACTTGTTCCTTGATCCCGCAGCCTAATTAACAAGCAAACAGACACATGTACCAGCAAACAAACAAACGCGTGTGCTTCTTGGCAAAGATAAATATATAATCCATTTTGCAGAGTGTGTACATGCTCGGTCTAAATGCTCCTGCAGGATGGAGTCAGTGCCTTGTGGCTCCACAACAAAACCACAAAATAACACTTTCACATCGACAAAAAGACTGTGATCATCTATGCTCCTGACTAATTACACACTTACACACACACTACACTATCTGTAGCTACACACACAGAGGTGGGAGGTTACTCAGTACACTCACTCCTGCTCTGTACTGCACCACAGTATTTCAGTGTTGAGAGACATCTCAGAGGGAAGTCTTGTATTTTCTATCTGGCAGTGGGAATATTGAGCTGTTTTGCAGATTCAGATTTTAAATTCAACATAAAATTTTAAAAATGCCTGATGTCAGGTAAAAATCTTGTATCCCCCAAAATATAGCATTTTCAGAATATCTATGCAAACCTGAAAACAGTATTAAAATGCTTCCATATGTTCAAGGTATATTCTGTAATGCCAACAATATAAATGATTTATTTATCATTGTGTTTTTTTTGTTTTAGAGTTTGACAAAAGTGTTCTTTTTTTGGATTACACAGAGTCACCGGTGGATACGAACAGGAACATCCTAGTCCTTCTTTAATAAATGTGACACCTCAAAATTTATTTTGCATTCATGTAGACCCAAAATGATGATAAATGTTTTATTTTTTTTCATTTCCCATAAACCTCATTCAAAATCTGATTCATGAAATAGGTTTTACGGGATATTGTGAGAATGTCCGGTATGAGTATTTTGTCAATATGCCGATTACAAAATTGTATTCTCTGCTGCGTTATGTCAGAGCTGATGAAATGTATGTGAACGTAATTCTTGGCGGAGTCCTTGTTAACGTCACTATCATTTTGAAAGCAGGATTTTTCCACAGCGGTATTGATAATTTTACTTCAGTAAAGATTTGAATCCTCTCTACATCACTGTCAGAGAGCTTATTTTTGTTTTGTTCAGGTTGAAATCTGATATTTCTAAACATCAGCTGTTTCAGGAATTCTTTAATGACCACATTAAACTTTATCTAAAGATGAAATTAAGAGTTCAGTCTTGAGCTTGGAAACTGCATCTTTTTCCAAGCTGCTTTGAACTACATGTCATGGTCTTCCTCAGCAGATGGAGTTCATACATCTAAAATATCGGAATCTAAAAAGTTCTGTCAACCTGAGGAGACAGTGTTTCGTCCTAAAGGGAGGAACTGGGGGAAACAAGAAATCCCAAAAATATGGAGGAGCAAGATTTTATTCTATTTCCAAAATGGCAGATTTTAATAGCCAAAACAATTCTTTTTGACTGTGTAGTTTGACTTTTTCAAGTACATTTGAATACACTCACAGTACAGGTACATGTTCCGCCTTTATTAGAGAACTGACATGAAACAAATGTCCTCAGCTGGACTCGAACTCAGGACATTGTGATCACACTCATATGTACGAGAGTAACACTCTGACTGCAGAGCTTGTAATGGAGTATTTACTATTGACTGTCACAGCTTTAATACACAAAGACACACACCTTGCCCAGTGTCACACACTCATGTGACACGTCACAGAGCAGATGCTGCAGTGTGTCAACGCTGAGCCTGTTTGTTTTGTTGACTAATGAAAGACCCCCGTCCCCCTCCCCACACCTCCCCTCTGCTTATCTACCATAGGGACCCCTTAAAATAAAGCACGTGACCCCAAATATTAGTTTGTCTTTCAACACAGTTTAGTTTTCGCGCAGTTTGAACACAGAGTGTTTTCTGCAGGTCTGATCTGTTGAACATATTCAGTATTTCACCAGAAAAAAAAATGGAGAAAAGTCACGCATAAATTACCATAATTTTGTGTGTGTACTTGTGAATTTAATCATCTTCTGACCTTTCACGTTTATTTGCTTTACAAAGAGAAAAAGAGTGATAAACTATTTATTTGGAGCCTGACAGAGCGCAGACGTCGTCTGTACCCTACGGAATAGTTTTTGTCTTGCACCTGAGTATTTTTTCCTGGATGTGTGCACACTTGGTTCCTCTTCTGGAACTTTAAAAATTATCTCAGCACAGATGCAGAGCCAGAGTTTATCCACCTACTACAGCTGATGTAAATCTTAATCATGCAAATTAACAGCACACTCAAGGAGGAAACCTGAGTCACACTATCAGTAACAAAAAAATTAGGAAAAAATACTTCGGCAAAATTCTAGCACTCAACATTTGACTTTAGAGTGATTCATTACTAATGTATTGATTTTAATCCCCATATATTGTTGAGAAGTTTAAAGAAGCTGCTGCACAATCTTTTTGGCCTTTGAAACATGAAACTAAACATGCTCATCCCTCTGTGAGCTCTTAGCAGTGATTTCCTCTCCTCAGATCAGCTTTTTAGAGAGCTGAAGATGTAGAACTACTTTCCTTAACAGGAAAAAGCAAATTGTTTTGGTTAGTTTGCTTCATTTTCTCCTCATTTCTGTTTGTTAGTGGGGAAGACGACATGGTGTGGGATGGAGTTGTTTTTTTTACTCTCTTAAAAAAAATAATATATACAGACAATGAGATTAGAAAAGGATTGCAACCTATTCTGCAGATAATGTTGGCATTGTACATTTCTGCAAACCTCAGATACGAAAAAAAATCTAAAAAGAAACAGAATTATGTGAAGGTATTTTTTTTCTTCTTCTTCAGGATCCTGTTAATCCTTTGGTGACCTATCAGATTAATCTTGCCTCCCTCTAGGGGTCCTGACCCCCCCGGGGTGGAACATTAATAGATTTAAATTACTTAAATACAAGATGTTTTTTTGTGTGTGTTTTGAGCGTAAAATATAAATCTGCAAAACTCCAGCTCTCAGATAAGTAAATGTTTATAATTTGGCATTTTATTTTAATAATATTATAACGTATTCTTCTAAACACGCTATTATTTTTTTTATTTAAAGAATATTTACCTGTAATGAAATCTGCTGTAGAAAATTGCTTTGCCTAAGGATAACTCCCTCTTTATGGCAGAAATTACTCAAGTTAATTGCAACAAGCTAAAATCCCATCATGTGTTAAACTGAGTTGCATTTTTAAATTTATTACATTCATGTAGTTCTGAATGTATTTCTGGTTTATGAGGAAATATTTTAACCAGATGAGACCAAAATGTCTCTCCTCTGACTCTGACTTTCATCTTGTTTCCTCTCGGTTTGTTATAACTCAGCTCTGCAGGCTGCAGGCTGCACACTTTGGGATAAAAGGAGTAAAATAGTGCAGCGGATGACTTGAGAAGTCGGACGCAGTAAAGTGCGGCTGTAAACGCTGATGGCAGCCGCACATGGCTAACCAGCGACCGCGCATAGTTTCCCCCAGAAAAACACACAGCCGTTTTACAGGCTCGAGGTTAAAATGAAAATCATGACGCACTTCATTAGTCCGCCCGTTTGATGACGTTACAACCGGAGGAAAATGCGACAACACAATGAGGTTTGTGCGCTGAAGGATGAGACCGCTGTGTGTACTGACAGTAAGATGAAAAAGAAATATGAAAACGGCATTAAGTCACTTATTAAATATGACTGTTAGATTTAATATAAATTAATCTTTTAGAGGCAACAAAAAAACATCACGTGGCAAAATAAAAATATTGATTTTTTTTTTCTGTATGAAATATTTTAATTGAGTTGTTTTAATATTTATTTTTGTTATTTAGCACAGTGAAAATGTGTCACAGCAGGTCTGATAGGGACAAAAATAATAGCCTATGCAAAGTAGGCAAATTTACATTTTTGTAAATTACAAAAAATATTTTTTAAATTAATGAGCTTCTAATTAGAGTATATTCTCTCTTGTGTGACGGCTCCAAGTGTTTCCGTTTTGTTTCAGTTGGACAAAAAAACAAAATCCAAATAAAGAGGAGACTGTGTGTTTCTTTTAGGCTGAGCGGCGGTTTGGTCTCGGAAAGCTTTTAATTAAACCTGCAGGGTAACATTTAAGCCAGCAAATCAAAGCCAATCCCGTCACCATCATCATCACCATCATCATCATCCTGCAGCTGTGAGTGTGGCCAACACGTGTCATTAGACTGATCTCATTAGCAGCTATCAGCGAAAGTCAATTAGTCCTCCTGCCAAAGCTTGTTCACAAGAAGATAAGTTATTGGTTCTTAAAATAATAAAACAAATATCCATTTAATTTTTTTTTTTTGTTTTTTATTTTGAAATGTTGTTTTATTTTGTAATGTGCCCATCATGTATTTGGGTAATATTACTGCCAATTTGTGAAATAGATTAAAAATGTCCAAAGCCGTTCAAACCAACTGTTGCTTTCACGTTTCTGTCAGTAAATCGGAAAAATAAACTTATATAATAAGGCCCCAACACGTGTCAATATTTCTGTTTCAGTCTTGCGTAAATCTGGTGATGATGGACTCGTTCCTCTTATAAAGGCTAGGCATTTAAACTCAACAAATGTTTACTCATCGAACCAATATTTGTTTTCTAAACAGATTCATCCCTCCTAAAGTCATCTCTCAACAACATCAGATCCGATGAGATGCTGTTATTTGATTCCCTAATTGTTGGCACGAGGACACGCGCGGTAATTATGACAAATGATTAAGCTCCGATATTCTGAAGGTGTTTGACAGGCCGAAAATAACCGTGAATTAACGACGTGACCCGGCCACTTCCTCCCGCATATTTCTCACACGATTTTTAGCCTTTAAAAAAATAACAATAACACTCATTAAAGCCTATAACGTTTCTGTCAGCCGCTGCAAATGGCCCTTTGAGCAGAAGAAGAGGAGGAGGAGGAGGAGGAGGAGGAGGGACCGTTTATTTACTCTCTCAACGGTGCGCCGGAGAGGGCGAGTGGTGGGTTTCTGCGGGTTTTTCCGAGTTTCAGTCAACTTACATTCACGCAACGGCACATTTCTATACAATACAACTGGAAATGATAGCCCTGATATTCGGGGTGGGTCGTCTCCGGCAGCTCAGCGAGCAGTTTCCGCTTCTGAGCTCTCCAAAGCCGGCTTACATTGGCCTCACTTTTACGCTCACACGGAGGAATTAGTGGTGGTTGAAAAAACTGGCTTTTATCATAATTAAGTAATAAATGTATACAGATGTTGATATTCAAACTATCACACAAGTGACACAGACGCCATGTGACTCTCCCTCCAGTATTTTCAAAATAATTTATTAATTTTGACTCTGTTTTTACTCCTAAATAAAAAGATCAAAACCTGCATGATCAAGAAATGTGGCCTCATTTAGGTCATAACAGAGAGATTTATTACCCCCGAGTTTGACTCGCAAGGTTACTTCACTGACCATGTCCACCAACATCACCATACCTCACTGACATCAAAGTGTTAATGGTAAATTAATGGCCGTTTTGAGGGGGAGGCCGTCAGGGATGATGCATTGCCAAAACTCACTAAAGGATTCCTTCCATGCGCGCCGCTTTCTGCAGAGCTCCATTCATGCGCTCTGCACGCGGACACACGCCAGAACATAATGAAAACAAATGACTTTAGTTTTCAGCTGCTCATTAGAACTACATTTGTGTGAAATGTGTTGTACTTTCCAGAGATCAAGCCTGATAACTTGTGGTTTTCACATCTCCACTAAAACGCACCAGAGAGAGATTTTAATATTTCGGTCGCAAGATTTAAAAGTTGTTTGTGATATCACGAGCTCAGTCCCAGCCTTCGGGCTCTTGTTCGGTCTGCTTTTCACTTACTCTCCTGTTGGGTCGTGTCGCTCCCGCTGGTCAGCCCCGGGGACTCCAGCATACTCCTCCCCGCCTCCCCGACGCTCTCGTCCGCCTGGGTGCCGACCATTTCCCCAGCCTCTTCCAGATCCAACAGGTGGCTGACCGAGAAGTTCTTTTTGGCTTGCAGGTTGTCCAGGTTAGACGTGATTGGACTCTCCAGGCGGTTTGATATCGAGGCTTGCCTGTCCATTACATGTGCATAGCTAGAAGTCATGACGCAAGTGGGGAACAGCGGAAAAAACGGAGCGGTAATGAGAAGAAAGAGAAGAATCACGAGCGAGCCAAGAAGATCCGTGCATGCAGGACGCACGAGCAGCGCCTCCAGAAACCAGCCAGAGAGAGAGAGACTCGGTTCTTCCGAGCAGAGTGCGGATGTGTTCACATCCAGATCAGCCGCACAGGAAGCAAACAAACTTCAGCAAAGTTTTCTCCTCGCCTGCTTTTCCCCAACAAACCCCTACAGACAATCCATCCAGCGGCGCGCGTCAACGACAAACAAGAAAAACATCAGCGTGTCCTGCTGCCTGAGAGCGAAAAGTCCCAAAGACGTTTTTCAGTGAAGTCTTCTGAGAAGAAGAAGGAGCTCTCTTCCCACTCTAGTTGAGTCACATATGAGCAGGAAGAGCTGCTGCTGCTGCTGCTGATGACGACCAGATGCGCAAAGCCCCGTGTGTGCGCAAAGCTTGCTCAGCGGCAGCTAGGCGCGGGGAGGCAGGACGTTACCGCCGCACCTCCAGGCTATACACCCTATAGTCTCTCTCTCTCTCTCTCTCTCTCTCTCTCTCTCTCTCTCTCTCTCTCTCCAAAAATGAAAGAGTCCCGTAATTACGTGGCAATGCCTTTATGTTGTGTCTGACGTTTCACAGGCCTCCACCACCACGAGCTGCCCCCTCACCCCTCCCCCTCAGCAGAAACATCACCATCAGCACCATCAACACCCTGGTTTGGCCTGTTTTTGTTCCCCTGGCTGGCAAAGTTCTCCCCCTAATGAGTGTGAGTGTGAGTGGATCAGCAGCCAGCAGAGTGTGCAGGGAGACACATTGGTGTTATCACTGCCTGTGTGTTGATAAACCCACTCTAACTGTCCTGCGGTCTGCCACCAATTAAATCAACCATAACCCGTGCCAGTCAGTCTATCCACAGATCTGTCCACACGAGGCTGAGCTGTCAGGGCAGCAGGGAACAAAAATATAAAGAAGTCCAACTGGATCCTTGATATAAAATATACAGAGAAAATGAAGTTGGAATAAATAACTGCTTAGGGGCCATCGAGCCATGTAAAAACCTAATTTCGTAAAAAAAAAAAAAAAAAAAAGAAAGTGGGGTAAAGTTATGTCAGCCCACAGAGGTAGTAGCCCCTTCCCTACTTCCAGTCTCCTGGCTCTTCAAACTCGACCTTCATTTCATCTCAACTACACACCTGTAATTTGCACAATTGCAATGTTATCGCATGGACAAAATCTCTCCACAGACAGACAGATGGACAGTCAGAGAGACACAAGACCTGTTAAAATACTCAAAACATACATACAACACACGTAACGTGAAAGGAAACCCACAGAGAATTTTCAGCAGCTCTGTGGAGCCTTTCAGCCTCTTTTAGCTCCTGGTTTCGGTTTTATGTCACGTTTCCTGTCTGGTTCAGTCTCAGTGTTTCCAGCAGCAGCAGGCAGCTGTTTTCTGATCAACCCACTGCACACTACCTGCATCAGAGGTGGAAAGTAACCAAGTACATTTGAGGTACTTGTACTTTACTGGAGTATCTCCATTTTCAGCTATGTCATACTTCTACGCCACTATATTTCAGAGGGAAACATCGTATTTATAATATACAGGATGGTATTCATGCATGAGTATTTTGACTTTTGATACTTATTTTGATGTAAATACTTTTACTCAAAGGAATACTTCCCCCACAGACTGACCATTTCTATATCTATTTTCACCACGTATTACAATGACAAAGAAACGTTTTTCTCGCATGCTTCCACTGTGAAAAAAGAATAAAAACGGAGAAAATTCTGAGCCTGTGCAGTACTTGTGTTTGAACTCTGCTCAGTGAAATGCATGCGTTTTCCCAGGCATGCTCGTATGTGGAAGTGTTTTAAATAATAAGGTTTTAGCAAAAAATCATGGGTTTGCAAGTACCGAGCAAACGACAGATAGATGAGACTTGGGTTGTACTGCACGAGAGTCTGTAAACCCATGTTCTATGGTTAAATGCATTCCCCATTTACTTCAATTCATCAAGAATATTTGTTGTTTTTGGATTCTCTGTTCAGATGCAAAGAAAAAATTTTCTTTAGGAATTCAAGGTTAACACGAGGTGAGTAATTGGTATACAAAGTTCATTTTGTGGGTGAAGTATTCCTTTGTTGCATCAATAATACAAATTCAATAATATAATATAGATATATTATTCATGTATAATGAGTGCTCTCACTTTTGGAACTCATTTTTTATGTCAGTAGTTTCACTTGAAGGAGCAGTGTGACTGAATACCCCGTTCCTCTCTCCTCTCTGTGGTGACCTTCAGGTAATACATGCTACCTTCAAATGAGGTTGTGTTTAGTGTGCTCACAAAAAAAGTCCATACCTACAACCACCCTCTTGTGATATTCATGACCTCATAAGTGGAGATTTTCAGTTAATGAGTTGCGATGTGTTTGCTGACGTTTTCATAAATGGTGGAGGCCATTTAGTTTGTTTTTCGGTGGATGGTTAGATCACATATTGTAACTTTAGTTGTTTGGGGGTCTTTCTTCGGAAATTTATATCATTGGGAAATGTTGATGTTTCTACAGCTTCATCTTTTTCCTGCTTTACAATGCATTAAATTTCCTGCATTAAGTGATCCACTCACTAGCTTGCTAAATTGTTAGCCTCAATGGCTGCTAGATCCAGACAGTTGTGTCCATGTTACTGTTGCCTAGCAGTGGTACTCTCACAGCTCGATCACTTGAAAGCAAAGAATGACATGTAGCCTATACACGGCAACCCATGTCGTAACCCTGAGCTCACGAGTTCCATTTGAAGACAGCAGTAAAAACACAAAAGACCCTGTCTATAGTCTATAGTATATGTCTATAGTTTATCTGTTCTGCAGAAACACGATGGTGCAACAAGGCGGGCTACATGGTAGAAGACCAAGTCCCAAAGGGCTCATTCGAAGCTAACGAAAAACAAAGTGATTCTTAGTCCCAAGTGATCATACACCAAAGAAAACATACTTATGAATATCATATTCCCTTTTGACCAATATACCCTTCCTCAAATATATTTGTAATGGGAAACTTCTTCATTCAGTGTTTTTACTTTTAGGCACCTGGTCTGTTTTGGAATGAAAGACACCTCTGTGGATAATTCATTTCCCGCTAAAAAAAACCCTCCTGAACAACGAACACTGAAGGAATTCTAATCAGAAGAAGATTCACCTGGTTGCAAATTCTGACCTTTATTGCAAGATGCCAATAAAACCCACTATATCTTCAATACTTAGCATTTTAGTCAAAAATTGAATGCAGGACTTTAACTTGGAGCACGGTATTTACACATCAGCAGTTTTATTTAAGTAAAAGGTCTTATTATTCCTATACCTCTTCCCAGCAGCAAACAGCAGAGAGAAAAGGAGACCAGCTAGTGTACAAAGTTAAATATTTAGCAACTAAAGAGACAGATCTTTTTCTGAGAAGATGGTGGAGACCAGACTAGAGCTTAAAGGAGACAGAATATTGGACTTGTGTTCCTTGGACAGAAACATAACTGAAATACTGCTCCTGCACTTATATAAAAACAGTCCAGTCATTTGTGCACTGAATAAAAACCATCCCACATAGCTGACACTGATCATCAAGCAGCAGCTGCACTTGTTGGTTAATTAGCCACTTGACTGCTCACAGGTGTGCGATTCTTAGGTAGTTTCCAGAGGTTCAGCCAATCAGAGCTGAATGAGAGTCCGGACTGTCTACCTCATCAACTGAGTTCTGAAATTATAGCAGTTCCCCCCAATTTCTATCTCAAACAGTCTCTTCCAGTTTGATCCGAGCAGGAATTTTCATGCTTTCAGATCAGTTGAGGAAAGACGAAAAGGAGAAACAGCAAGCTTCTCAACTCAGGGATTGGACCCCTCAAAGAGTCCCAAGACAAATTTGAGGGGTTACTTTCAAAATAATACATTTTTTTGGATACTTAAACCTCTTCAGGCCCTTAAAAATGCTTTTAAAAAAAACAAATCGAAGGAGGAACATTTCTCTTTGGTTGAGCTACTCACCAAGATAACAAGTTGTCATCACTGTATTTTAAGGGGTCCTGTTACAAAAACGCCCAAACTATTAGAAACTACTGCTTTCTGACATGAAATACTTTGTGTCATATTAGCATTTTATAAACTTTTCTCTGAACCAGCAAAGTAGCAGTAATGCCAGCCATCACATAGATGTAGTGGAGTAAAAAGTGCTTCTTCCCCAACTCAAGAAATGAAAGTAAAGTTCTTCTAAACTTCCAGCTTCAGTGTTGGTACTGAACTGTAAGTTAGTTGAGTTGGAGAGGTGGTGGGGGTGAAAGGATGAAGGAATGAAGGGAGTTGGATGGTGGAAGTGATGTGGGGGGGGTTCATGTGTTCAGATGGCAGGAGTCGACTCTGGGCTCCAAGCTGCCATAGACATCCCGTAGCTTCCAGCCCCCTGATCTGGGAAAAGAACACTTGATGCCATCAAAGGGACGCGGATTGAATCCAGATGTGCCTCTCTCGTTCTTTCCATGTATTTAATGAAGGCACAGGGATAGAGTAGACTTTTTCATCATTAGTTTTCCCCCCAGATTCTCTTTTCCTGCCTACAAGTCCATTCCGGTGCCAGCTAGGGCAGAAAAAAAAGGAAAAAAAAGGCCTCCCCATGCCTCAGACTCCCAGTCTTCTCCTCCAGGGCCCCTATTCTTTGTTCAGAGCTCGATGTGAAAGTGGCCTGTTTGCTCCGACTGCTGCAGTTTGTCTGTGGCGAATGGAAACGTCCAAACATCTCTGAAAGGAAAATGCCATCCTGCAGAGCTGACGTTAGCAGGAAGAGTCTGTGAAAGAGACTCAGATGGGCTTCGGCGGTAGAAATCTGTATTGGGATGAATACATTTTTGCTTTTTTTTTTTTAAATATTAGAGGTCCTTCTGTGTTGATTTTATTGGACTAAATTAAAGCAGGAGGAATAAAAAGCTGCTTTGTAAGCTTCATAACAAAGAGCTGATGTAAATGTCATCAAAACATTTGGTACAGCTTCATTTAATTTATTAAACATTAACTCAGATTTTATTGTAACCGCTATCAAGTTAAGTCAGTTTATTTATAGAGCATTAAATGTTGACCAAACTGTCATGAAGAGAGATTACAGCTAGACAAAAACACAAACGATCATTAAGATTATTAAACATTTAATAAAAGGCGTAAAGATCAGTAATAGCATAAGAATCAAAATTAGTGCAGTAATGACAGCTGAGGAATTTAAACACAGCATTTTTTAACAGGTCATTTCAGTTAGCTGTGAATTTTAGGATTATCTCAGTCACACTGAACAGCTGCTGAAGACTGAAACTTCATTGTCAAGTGACCTCAAATCAAAGTCATTTTGTTTATACAGTCCAGCATCACAGATTTGTCTCAGAGGAATTTGAAAGTTCCTGAATATGAACAAGGAAACATCTGCGGGGGCGTCCTGAAGCCCAGTGGTTTAAGACACATACCATGTAATCACAACATTGATGGTTCAAATCCGGCCTACAACTCCTGCCTCAATGTACTGAACCAAATTCAGTTTTAAGTGCTCCCAAATAATCTTTAATCTCAAATCAATCTACAATAGACCTTTTCTGAGTTGTGCAACTGAGTTGTACAATATTCAAATGAAATATATTAACAAATTGACACTTCAAGATAAGTCTTGTTTAAATTCTGCAGCATGTTGAAACTTTTGCATTAAAAGGAGCTAAAACACATGTGTTTTGTGCTCCTAAAGTACATTTACGTAATAATTTTAAGGCACTTGCACTTTACTTTCATATTTGCACTGAATAAAAGGCTACTTCATACTTCTACTCCATGATATTCCAGAAAGAAAATTATAGCCTACTTTCTATACTTCAGTTCTAGTGATTTTTCAGATTAACATTTAATACACAAAACATAATCAGATGATAAAATATGCATTGTTATAAATTAAATTACCCACCAGAAAAAATAGCAAAATGTTGCCAACATGCTAATTAGTCAGTACTAATATTCCAATTATAAGATACACATTACACTCAGATTTCACTACTTCTTCCAACTCTACCAATTCTGTTCTCTCCTCATGACTCCAGTTATTATGAAACAGACTGTATTTCCACCTGTCTGCAGCAAACAGCAACATTCCCATCTTTGCATTTACAAAAATAAAAAGTGTGCAGCAGCCTCACACACAGACAGGACAGCTTGTGTTCTCAAGATCAAGAATGAAGATCTGTTTCTACTGTGTGCCCCATAATTAAAAAAAAAAATGTAATTAATTAAACAGTATATTTGTATTGTTGTACCTATGTGTTTATATGTGGAAAAGAGCTCAATTTAACCATCTGAGTGTCTCTGTGTGTCATATGAATTTGTGTCTGCAGGCACTCTGCACAACAACCACTTCACTGTCATCTTTCCATTTGTAACACAAAGTATCTGACTGCATTTAATCCCAAAATCTGAGCAGTTCATTAAAGGCTCCAAGTGTTTCATCAGTGATTCAGTCATCTGTGCGAGCCTGACAGGCAGCTTCTGGGCTCAGATTTCACTTCCATAAAAGTGCAACACATAAATCTTCAAGGCTGATCTTTTTCACCCTGATACAGTATTTAACTGCATGCGCCAAAAACATGAATGATCATAAATTAATATGGAGCTTCACTAAATTGGTTTTGTGAGTTTGAAGTGGAGTCTGATCACAGAGTCATGAAACTGCACACTTTAACCCATGTCAGGACTGAAAGCCTGAACTGGGATAATTAGAGTCTGTACTGGGTTGTAGTCTGGTCCAGCTCGAGGAGACTGTGGGTGGTAACTGAACGGTGAACCCACAAAAAACCTGCTGACCCTCTGAGGCCGACGTAAATCTTAATGAGGAGAATTCAGCGGGCAGGTGAGAGTGTGTGATCTCATACAGAAGACACAACATTTCTGTCTTCATACAGTGTGTTGGAATAGTTTTTGACATTAAGGCGGGTAAATATCTGATGACCACGACCTTTACTCTGCCTTCTAGTTTCAATTAAAGAATACAGCCAAGTATGACTGTGTCCACACCAGAATAAAACCAGATAGTTACTTTACAGATTCAGACTTTACAGCAGATCGAATCATTAAATATCAATGTTTTTATGTACAAACCTGTTTTTGTGTAAATATCTCCAACATCTATAAAGTTGTAGAGATTTTGTGGAGCAGTGAAAGAAGGTATAAAGTTCACTTGAGAACATTTTAAGTTGTTTTCTACATTACATTACATCTCAGGGGGAAATTGTACATTTCACTTCACTTCATTTATCTGCAGTTAGCCTACTTATTTTTACATACACAATATATGATCATCTTGTTATGGCTTTAACGACCCAGCACTAATTAATTCCACCTATAAACTGCTGCTTACATGATAATGCACAGGTGGTGACAGTCCTGTAATACATAACATTAGCATAGTACTTCTCCTTAAGTTTAGTTTTGAATGCAGTGCTTTTAGCGCTTAAGTATTTGCACACTGTGATTTTGCCACTTAGATAGGATCTAAAAACTTCTCCCACCAGACCTGTCAATCAAACTGGATGCATTAAAATAATTTCGGCCTTAATGCGCTTCCTCTCCCTGCTGGTTCTGTGTCAGCTCAGACCCTCCGTGCAGCCCTGGCCCCGGGCTGAGGATGAAGATGAGTGGGGGTTGATGGTGATGATGACGGTCCCGGGCCGCCGCCCTGCCGCCGCCGCTGTCCAGTGACCCCTGGTGCTGATTGGAGTAGCGTTTTTGGCCCCTGTCCTGTTTTATTTCCCTAATTGGGAGTAAATGGCCTCCTTGTTGACTCTTTACATCCTGTGCAGGGAACCATATGTTGCAGACACGCTCCCTCTGCGCTCCGCCTGATTGCAGCGGCTGCGCCGGGAGTTCTCACCGTATAGCGACTGCTGCAGAGCTGCAGAGCTCACACACACACACACACACACACACACACACACACACACACACACACACACACACACACACACTGAGCTGATTACAGCTTTCAGAGGAGGCTGTCAGAGGCTGAGGAGTCAGGACTGGAGCTGGTTCACAACACTGCAGCCTTAAAATGTCAGCTGCGCAAATCATCTGCATGTTAGACTGAGGCTGTGTTAAACATGCAGGAAGGACGTCTTTACTTTTCACATTATACTAATGTCTCTCAAACTAAATATGTTTTATACATCAATACAGGATTATATATCGACAGTAGGCCTATCTATATAGAGAGGGATTCCAAATCCAGATAGCGGTGGGATGTAATTGAGTACATTTACTCAATACTGTAGGCCAAGTGCAATTGTGTACTTACATTTGAGTATTTCTATTTAATGCTACTTTATTTTTCACCACATTTTAAAGTGCCAATTATTGCAGTTTTTTGCTACTTTGGAGATTTTACACACAAAACATGTGATCAGTTCAAAAAATTGTTGCAGTTTTAGCCACGCACCTGTAAGTAAAGTTGGACAATAATAGTAATAAGTAGTGAACTCCACCTGTAAGCATTACAGTGCTGCTTACGTGAAAATGCACTCAGCATTGATAGTCCTTTAACAGATAACATCATGATTATACTTCTCCTTAAGTTAAGTTTTAAATGCAGTACTTTTACTTGTAAAGTAGTATCTGTGCACTGTGGTGTTGCTGCTTGAATAAGATCTAAACATTTTTTCCTACCAGACCTGTCAACCAAACTGGATGCATTAAAATAAAAGCTCCATTTTGGTGTTATATAATATGCTGCTGTAACACTGAAAGGGTCCATTCTGCTTAATGAGTAAGTACATTTTGCTGTTTTTTTTTTTTTTTTATCTTTACTTTAGGCTATTAAATGGAGGATTTTTACTGTAATAGGTGATTTTTATCTAACAGTATTGCTACTGAACAGGCTCCCTTCATTGCTAATATGTCACTGTGATCTGGAATGTCACCAGGGACCTGCAGCATAGTGGTTTAAGGTAATATAGGCAGATTAGTTTTGTAACATTTATAAATGATTTATCTTGTATGTTTGACTTACCTGTATCCTGTTCCTACACTTAACTTGTTTGTTGGGCTGCTGCTAAATTTGGCTCCTTAGTAGGCTATTATCTTATCTAATCTTATCTCGCACCTTACCTTACCACATCTTATCTTACCTTAAATATATTGAAGAAAATCCCAGGCTGAACAAACTAAGCTGATTCTGACATAGGCCACCGAAAAAACAGTCCACTAGGGGTAAAAGTTCTTCATTAAAAAAAAGACTTAAAGTAAGTATTGCTCATAAATGTACTTAGTAAATTGTTAAGGTATTTAATTGCAAAATTATGAATGCATGTTAATGTATCAATAAATCCTCAACTTTATATGAGGTAAAATAATCAAATAATGACATTCCCCTAAATAGGAGGTTTCCCCTCACGCTTAAAAAAAGCCTTGTGTCTATCATCTGTCCTCGCGCATCCAATGAACTTGAAGGATCACGTGTTGTTCTGGGCTGACAGACATAAAAGTGTCTGAGATGCGTCTTCGTCATCGAGCTGAAACGAAACTGGAAAGTTGAGTTTTTGGAGAAAACAGCGATGTTATCTGATCCGATGTGTGTGTAAATGAACCCCAGCTGTCAGATACAAAAATATACACTGCCTGTAATTGCAGTAATTGTATTTAATTGTGAGTGAATGTACTTGTTTGAACTATCTCTTTATATTTTACGACTGGTTTTTGTTCTGCTGTTGTGTCTGTTGTTGCAGGCGGCTCACATCATGCTGCACTGCTGTAACTGTAAACGGTCTGTGGTGTTCCGACATAAAACAGCAAATCTGCTCCTGATTAAAACAACACGGAGAGTTTACAGAGCAAGTGGCCGTGTGAAATTAATTCAGCCGCACTGATTCTCATTATTACAAACCCCTAAAAGCCGCTCAGAAAGAGCGTTTAACACCGCAGACATACTGTTTAAGGGATCATCACGAGACAGGAATAAATAAATCACTTCATTAGTGGTTTTATTTCTTTGGGTTTGGGTTCAGTTATTTGTCATGTTAAGGTTTGGTCAATTTTACAGTTAAAGTTAGAATGAATCATTTTCCAAACAAGTCAAACTCTTTTATTTTTTATTTATTTTTTTTTATTACTGTTTAACCCTCAGGATCAACATCCACACTTGTTCTTGGTCGATCGGAATTTATTTTCCATCGAATATTTATCCAGGCGTGCATGACGCCAACTTCGTTTAAAATTTCTCCCTTTTTCGTTGAAAGAATCTAATTTACTCCTTATTTTGCAGATTTATTTATTCTGAATCTGCCAGTTGCTTCTTATGTTACATAGAATTAATTCGGCTTCAAAGGTGAAGCTCTAAATTAAGAGATTCAGTTAATTATCCAGCAGCTAAATTAATCTGCGCAGTATTTTAATTGTCTATGAAAATTAGGCCTCAATAAAAGCTAAGAATGAGCGTGTTCCCTGCAGCATTTTCACATCAGAACAGCTCACATAAGGATCTGACTGTAACCACTCTCTATATTGTGTCGGTTCACAGTTGTACCGACAGTGGGTTCAAAGTTCAGCAGATATGGAGGTGAAGCTCGGCTCCTCCAGATGGCTGAGAGTCTCAGGAAAACTTGATTTGCTTTTTTTTTTTTAGTTTTTTCTCTTGGCTCTCGGACTTCTCGGGTTTCAGGGTCTTTCTCGACCTGTCGAGGGACGCCAGCGCCACATAAATCACACTTTACTTTATAAACCCTCCGCTCTCTGAAGTGCGGCCCAGCGCCCAACACACACACACACACAAACACACACACATGCATAGAAACACGCTTCTCCCCAGTGGAAATGTATTTAATGTAGAAGCCATATCTGCAGTTTGAAGCCCGACTGGATGCCTTAATCTCCGTAGCCTGTATCTTCTCATTTTTCTTTGTCATAATGCAGAGTACATTTCTCTTCAGGGACCCCCCCCTGGGGAGTTTTGTCAAATGATCCTGACGATTACTATTATTCCCATTTAAAAGTGAAGCAGTGACTGTGGCATGTGAAATGTATAGGAGGATAAACACCCTTAAATTCACTTTGCAGTATTTTTAGTGGGTTTTATACATAATATTTCATTTAGAGGATCGGTTGGTAATACTATATTAGGAAGAAAAACCTAAATGGGATTTTGTCAGTGGTGGAAGAAGCTCTCAGATCCTTAAGTTAAAACAGAAATAGCAAAATGTGAAATCTACTCCATTACAAATAAGATTTACTTAAGAGTACAGAAATGCACTTTAAGTGTCAAAAGTAAAAGTCCTCAAATACTAATTGGACATTTTAATATATTATAGCATACATTGTGATTATTGATGCAAACATGTTAACAGCATTTTAATGCTGTAGCTGCAGTCAATAACTCCTAAAGACAAGGGGAAATTATCATTGCAAAAAATCCCTTTTTTGATCTAAATCAACTTGTTCTATAAGAGTTTGTGACAGAATAAATCAGGCAGCTGCACAACAATTATGAAAAAATAAAGTTAATTTTCAAGTTAGATATCAAAGTTGCTATTTGTTCATTCTCAAATAGTCTGTTATATATTGACCACACTGACAGATTTTCTCACTTTTTAAAAAAGAAATTAAAAATTTTAAGGGCTCAATCACAAACTAAAACAACTTAATATGGATTTATTACTGCATATGCATCAGTGCATAAAGCCATCATATTTTACAGCAGTCTCAATTTTTAAAGTAACTACAGTTAGCAAATAAATGTAGTGGAGGATGTATGGAGTACAGCATAAAATTAAAACACTTACAAAAAGTAACTCAAATTTGTGTGTGAGTAAATCTACTTAGTGACATTCCACCTGTGGATTTTGTGAAAATTACATAATCATGTCCTTTTTATTTGAATGCCTTTATAATTTGGTCATATCTGAGCTGAAATCTGCTCCTGGGGACTTCAAACGTTGACCTTGGAGGTTGTGCATGAACAGACAGGACGGTGGTCACTCTCCCTCTCTGAGCTCCTACCTCCCAACTAATTAAAAAACTGCTTTTACGGCCTCTCCTTCAGACGGCCAGATGTGACCGGAGCGCTGTAAAATCTCAAAGCGGTTTACAGAAACACTTACTGCACTTTAAAAACGACTTGCAAAAGCGACTAGAGTCCCAAAGTGCTCCCCGTGTAAATTCCTTCCAGGACCACAAGCTTCAGTTCTGTCAGATAACTCATTATCTAAAAGCTAAAATGACAAACATGAGGACAAAACGCACCAGAAAACACACTCCCTGAAGAGTTTATTTAGTAAAATATCACACTGTAGTGTATATCTAAATATCACCTTTTTAAATATTTACCCCACTTAAATAAGTTTTTATATGCATCAGTCATTTGCTTCAGAACATACAATCAGGCTTTGGTCAGGCCCACATATATAAAGTTTAACATTATTGTCATATATTATTTTCGACATCGTGTGCAGCGAGAGAAAGTCGACTCTACAGAAACACATGCAGCTGAAAGCATCTGTACATACATTAACAGATATCATCTTACCATTCAGGAGGCCCGCTGCTCCTCAGCTGCACTGACAAGACGAGAATTAGCTTTGTGAAATGCGAGCCCAGCGCCAGCTAACATGTTCATCTACAACACATAAGACAGCAGAGTTTATGTTTGGAATAGAAATGGATTCAGGCCTCTTTCCATCTGCATGAAACTTAGACTTTCCAGGAAGTAAACAGGACCCATCTTTCATTGTTGCCACAAAGCGACAACAATCAAAAACAGTCATCTTTTGAATATAACCTTTGCTCAGAGAGATAATTCACATATGATGTAAAACCACATGTTTGGAAGAAGAGCTGTTTTTGGAAGCGCACATAAAAAGCCAGCCATCGAGGATAATGGCTGCAAGATACTCTGCTTCACTCTGCAGCTGACTATGATTCTGTCAGATGCTGCAGGTACACATGTATTGAAGGCTGGTGTTGTTTTAATGTTTTCAATACTAGTGCTGATAAGACACTCAAGTTTCACTGAAACAATATGTTTTCTACCTGATACCTTTCTACAAAGTCTCTTTTTTTCATTTACAAAAGAAGCAAGCAAGTACAAGCAACCTGGAAGAAGTTGGCCTAAATAAAGTACAGTCTAAAACTGTCCATACTAGTGCACATGATCTTAAGTCCCACCAGAAATTTGATGCCAACTTTAGATACTTGATCGTTCAGTAAAAATGACATTCATATACTACTAATCTGCGACAGTAAATAGCTTTTGAAGGATATGTGAAACTGCCCAGATGATGATGTTTTAACATCACAACACGTTTGTCACGAAAATATCTGCATAGATAAAAATAGGGATACTCTGATTTTGACCTTTCTCCTTCAATACTGATCCAACACCAATGTTTTCTATAATTTAACTTTAAAATGTGTGACAGCTAGGCCACTGTTGGAGCTAACTGAGAAAAATAGGACAAAACTTGACTCTGCAGGGTCTGGGTTAAATATTGAAAAAGTCAAAAGCTCACTGAACGTGCTTGCTTTTTCCAATATTTAACAACCAAAACAATCACCAACCATACCAAACCATGATATATAATAATTAATGGCATGCGCAACAGAAACTGTTTCTTGGTTTGTATGTTCACCACTGACTCAGACCACCTTCCTACTAACTCTGGGTGGTACCACAACATCAGACAAATAGTAACCAGTGAGCAATCCAGCAATGATGTTTGCTCCACAACATATTAAGCAAAAACATTTAGTAGTATAAGAGCATGATATTTAGGAGACAGGGTTGTTAGAGCTCATTTTGGTTGGTACCAAGAAGTATTGATGCTAATACCCTGCCCTGGATATGACAGCATCAACATACAGCATCACATATCAAGCAGACACTGGTGGAAAACATTAGCATTAGTGTTTTATGTTAATCTACACTGCGACGTGTGACAATGTCCTGATATTTCACAGCTGACATCTTTATTTTCTGAGCATCAGGAAGCCATAATTTCACTCTGGACACAGTTTTCTAATGTTTTACAGTCTTGTTCAGTCTTTGGTGCTTCAGTCATCGGGTGGTGCTCTTGCTGAACGCCACCTCCCTTCTCCTCCACAGCCTCTCCCTCTGTGGCTCCACAGTCTTTGGTTGATTGCACTGTCCCCTCTTGATTCTCCACTGAGCCGTTTCCCTGTTTCCCGTCTCTCTGCCTCTCCACACAGCTTTCTGTCTTCCTCTTCTCCTGCTCCTCCTCATGCTGCTTCTGCCTCTCCAGCTCTTCCTCGGTGGCTTGAAGCTGCAGCTGCTGCATCAGCTCCTCCAGCTTGTGGGCTTTACGCAGCTCGTTCTGCTGGATGATGGCGCAGAGGTGCTCCGTCAGCTGCTCCTTCACCTCTGTCTTCTTGTGCAGGTCCAGCTTGGCCATCACATACTCCGCCTCCGCCTTATCATAACGCTTTCTGAGAAAATATGTGAGGAAAAATGGAGACAAATGTGAACTAAATCACAGGGCTGCACAATTTCACATTTTTACTCTGTATTGCATGGAATATTTCACTTTTAGATCCAATGAATAGCTTTCATCTGTGACAGTGCCAGTGTTTCATTTCATTTAGAATGTTTGCTGCAACAAATCAAAGTACTCCCGTCTGCACTTCTTGCCTGTAGAGAATATCCATTATGACCAAATATGTTGAGTGGACATCATGTAAAATATTCCTCTTTTTACACCTGCTTTTTGTCAAAGCTTAACCACATGAGTATAAATGAAAACTGTTACATTGCTGACTGATATTAAGTCTAAACCAAAAGGAAGAATGTTAGATAAATCCACAGAGGAAAAGGGTTGGGTAGTTAAGTGCCCAAATAATGAGACAAATAACTGTTCAGTTTAATCGTCAACAGTTATGACAATTAATTCCTCATTTAAAGCATTCATCAAGAAAAAGCTGCCAAATATTTTCTGGTTACAGCTTCTAAAATCTGGCTTTTTTTCTGATGTGTTATGTTTTATATACTTTTTTAAGGTGAGTATCTTTAAGCTTTGGACTTCTTTTGTTTAAAGTCAAACGTGTTTTTACACAGAAAAACATCTTTATATTTCTCCAAAAAAAGTATCGGTTTTGTATCTGAATTCAAACAAAGGTATGTTATTGGCACAAACCCCCACAAGTCCTTCCATAGTGTCTGAATGCAGAAACGTTGCTTTAATTGTGAAGAACAGAACATCACACACTGTTTGGAAACACTGTGGTAACTAAACAGATGATGTCAAACATTTCACCTCAGGGGTTTTATGTTGTACCTCAGCGAAATCTCAACAATTGATTATATCAACATAATCATAACAAAATCCAGTGTAATGAGTGTGTGAAGGTCAGGTCCTCTTCCCGTTATACAAACATCTGTAATGAGAAGTGTTCATGACATGGAGCTACTCTCGCTACACAAGAGGCTGCACAGGGAAATCACAGCTACAGGCACAAGGTCAAACACAGCTTCACTGGATCAATGTTGCTGAAGAATCACATACACACAAAATATTATAAAACTATTTGCAGTCTTTGTTCCTTCTATTTTTTCTAGGTTTTACTTGTAATCCTCCTTAGTTAATTAGTCTCTTTATGTTGAAGGGAAGTTCCCAGAACATCAGAGCAGGACTGTGTCTGCTGAAATTGGTTCAAAGTGTTTGAGAACACATGTGGATCACAAGTGTTGGGAGAAAAATGTCATATGAATACTGGAAACAAGCTGCAGGGGGCAGCATTTACAGTGGATGTACAGTTCATTACCTGGTCACTTTTTATTTTGTGATCAATAAAGTGCTGTTTACTGCAAAACTGTGTTGTTCCATTTATTATTCAAATCAGACTGACTGAGTTGTCCGTGTCAAATAAAAATATGATTTATGAAATTCTGAGAGCTTAGTGGTCCCTTACTTTCCGAATGTTTTAGTGTGACTGATGTCCCAGCAATCTCCCAACTCATCTGTCCCCATGTTTAAGTGTCATTGAGCAATACACTCTGCCCTAAACTGCTCCCAAAAGCCAAGCCTACGTTCTCATTGAGCTGCATTGTTAAGTTCTTTGTTCTGATTAGGAGGAAAAGTGCAATAGAGATACAATCCAGATTATTACTGTTCTGCCTTCTGTCTCACCAGATGCCTTTGACCTGCTAATGGAGTTTATGGGAGGGATTGTCAAACTTAGACCAAACCAGGGATAGGCATTTTAAGTTACTTCCATATTTGAGTACTCACATTACATTATTGAGTGCTCCAGTACTTACAAAAAAAAGTCTTTATTTTCTCGAAATTCTTCCAAACATTACTCTTGGGGGAAGTCTGGCTGAATATGTTGAATGTTATCTGTGGCTGCACACATCTATCATTTTTGCTATATGGATGTGGGCAGATATTCATAGGTTGCAGTTACATCACTGAATCCTGTCCAAAATGCACATCCCTAGATCAGACCTACTCATATTTTTAGCCTGAGGTATTTCAGCATACTGTACTCAACATTACCTCAATCAGTAGTGCTGTTGCATGCAGCAGGATGCTAACTCATTGCTTAAAGCTACTAAGGCACCTATGGTTTTGGGCTGTCCCTGACATGAGTTCACAGTTATGAGAGAAATATGGTAAAATCTTTGGTTGTCAATCAAAGACACTGGCCCTAGATCTCACTGTGAGACACGTCTACCATTTAGACCAAAAACAGCCTTCTTCAAAATTCTGATAGTGTCAGAAACATACAAGTAAATCCTCTCAATGAGTGCGTGCACATGCAGAAAATAGTCCAGTTTTTGCCAGTATTCCCAAAAAGACATTCCTACTAAGCTGTTTACATGGCAAATGAAAATGAATATTCCACTATACTCCTGTTTACATGCAGCTGTGCATACTCTGGTAACGTTACCTAACATGTTGTTTATTATGTCACAATATGGAAAAGTACAAAAGCTTGAGCCATTTGTCATTTTGCTTCTTTGCTTCAAAATAGGATTTTTTTCACAGTTTCCTACCAGTGGCGGACTTGTTGGACTGTGCAAGCTCAGCCTCCCTCTGGCATTCCTTCAGCCACCTTCTGGAAAAGGTTGATGTTCTGATACTTGAACATATTCAAAAACCTGCTGATATCCAAGTCCTTATTAAAGGAGGTGTGTTTCTTCTTTCAACCAGAAATGTGTTTTGTTTTTTTTTTGCTTGCATTTCTACACCAGTATTGCAAACTGTTGGTGAGTTGGTTTGTGTACAATGCATCAATGACAACGTACAGCTGACTGTGTAGATAGGAATTGTGCAGGAAAGCCCAATCAGTCTTCTTTTTGCATTGGCAGTATAAAAACAAAATCGGGGAGTGCGGCAAAATGCCGCCTACCTACTTATGTTTTTACAGAATGTGCCTTTTTCGGGGCAATGGGGGGCGTGAGCAAATAACAAAACGTGTGGCTCAACGTGCGACGTAAACAGTGACGTGGGAGGGAAGCCGCGGCTAGTCAAGTGGCGATTCTCTCATAAATCGGCCTGTTCTTCACCGTCCCCGTCATTTGACGGTTAATGGCCTCTTCGTTTGCAAGAGCAAAGAGGGTGCACAATTCTTTGTCTCCCCAGTTGCTCATCTTTACAGTGTCTGTCAGGTTTGCGTTTCCCTCTTGCTACTAGCCGCTCACTAATTCCTGCTATCAGCTGTTTCCTGTTTATCCACCGCCAGTGGGTCGCACATGCGGCGTCATCAATAGCTCCTCCCACAAGTCATCCACGGCCTCTCCCGTTGTGGAAGGCCGCCTCGGTCTGTTTAGACTAAAAGGGTTCCACCAATATGACTATACTACGAGGCGGAAAATTGGGCGCCTCGGATCAACTTGCCATTCTGCCTCTGTGTGTATAAACGCTCGCAGCTGGCCGGCAAAACGGCCCAACATTCGCGGAAAATCTGGCAGTGTAAAAGGGGCTAGTGGTGAAAACCTCAATTGAGAGGCATGTATACAGTGTATAGGGGCCCCCAAAAGTGTTACATGTAGAGCTGAGATTAAAAAAAAAAACAGATAAAAACATTTGTAACTCCTCATGCTCTTGTGCTGTCTCACTCCCTACCTGGCAGCGGAGTAGTCCCAGCTGGCTTGCTCAATCTTGCCTCTCAGGATGCCGATATCATTGGACACCATGTCATCTAGAGCCTGGAGCTCCTTCTGAATCCTCTTTAGCTTCACAGCTTCTGCCTGAGTCTGTTTGGACCTGTGGACAATAACAAACTCGTAAAGGTACATTATGTCTTTTGGCCTCAAGTTTGGCCTTAACTTTTGCCATGATTCCCATCTGCCATGATAATATGTTGCCTACTACAGTATCAATACAGACATACTTACTTCTCAGCAATAGTTTTCGTCAGCAGAGCCTTCTTGCGCTTATTCCTCTCTTCCATTATCTTTTGCTCTTGCTGTAGTTGCTCCAGACGCGTCTTTTCCCGTCTGTGGTCAAACACACAAAAATGCTCATCAAATTCAAAAAGACACAATTATAAAATCTAAGTCCACACCCTGGCAGGAGCTTTGGGTCTGATGCTAAACAAACACCTAAACATATATGTACTTTACCTAAAGTTTGATTAGAAGTTTTAAAAATGATTACATAACTCCTGACATTCACTGTATAAACACAAATTGTAACGTTTATGTATGTATGTGGGAATGTAAAATCGGTGGCGCAACACTTGCTTATCTCAACATAAACCGCACACACAAGGTTCAAGCATCAGCAGAATCCCAATACTATCTGTATATGTCCAAATTTCAGAATTTGGACATGTACAGATGGATGTACCAGCATTTAAATCCAACATTTGTACAGACTGCACTATCTACTAGCCCTGGGCACGCAACTGTCCAGCAAAGAACCGAGCAGTGCTGTCTGTGAAAACAGCAGACTTGAATGTATTATGCCAGGCAGACTATGAGCATGTGTGAGATCACAAAAATATCTTAGATTATGCAACCACCAGCTGGATAACAGGTAACATTTATTTTTTCCTCCCATTATTTGCGGGATAACGTGCAGAGTGCTGCAGTCATATACTAAGCTAAACCTGAACACACTGGTGGAATGTAACCAAGTAAATTTTCTTAAGTACAAATTCAAGATCTTTTTATATTACTTGAGGATTTCCATTTTATGTAACTTTTTACTTCTACTCCCCTACGTCCCAGAGGGAAATATTACCCTTTTTACTCCTCCACATTTGCCTGATAGCTTTAGTTAATTTGCAGAATACAATTTTTCATCCCCTCCTTCTTCAATAAAAACCATGTATCTCCAGATGTGTTGATTTTGAATGTTTCTGATGAAGGATAAAGGATGATGTGTTCCTTTATGTGATGAGAAAATTCCCCTACTTTTTAAAGGTCCAGTGTGTAGGATTCAGTGGCATCTATTGGTGAAGAAGCATAAACTAAACTACTCCTGAGGGCCAAGCATGTAGGAGAACTATAGTGGCCAACGTGAATGGCTTTTGTCTAGAGCCAGTGTTTGGTTTGTCTTTTCTGGGCTACTGTAGAACAACATGGCGGACTCCATGGAAGAGGACCCGCTTTGCATGTAGATACAAACAGTTCTTCTTAGGTTATGAAAACACAAATGATTCTTATTTTCAGGTGATCACAAACTAATGAAAACATGGTTATGACTATTATATACCACTTCTGCCGATGGACACCCCTACATCCTACACACTGGACCTTTAACTAATTTTCTATAACCTTCTTGGATCAGCTGGAAAATCCATCCTCAAAGCTGAAAACAGGACGGTTTTTCTGACACCATGAAGAGTCAACTTTTCAGATAAATGTGGTTCTTACAGGACAGCCAAACTACAAACATGTGATGATCTTCTAGAATATAATGTATTTCTGTAGATTCGATTCCCGAACAGTATATAAAGGAGTTCAAATGAGCACCACCTTAAACATCTGCAGCAGTAAAATGAAACAAACACATTTATGCAGCAGTAATATTATTCCAAAAACATCAGGTATGATGGGTACATGATAATAAGATACTTTTCCTTAAATAATGTATTGAATGCAGTATTTTCACTGTGTGGTAATATACTTGTACTGAGGTAAAGGATCCGAACACTTTTTTAAAAAATGAACGGAGAAACAACAGAACAGCTAGAATAAATACTTTTTCAAACAGCAAACAAAACCTTAACAGTGAGAATAATATCAAAAACATACTAACAGTGCCACCTCTTGTTTCTCCAGCTCTTTGACGGCCGGGGTCTCCTGCTCTGGAGGCGGCTTCATCTCGCTAGGTTTCTGCTGCACCTCCTGTTTGACAGCTGGAGCTGCTGTTGGAGCTGTGTGCTGAGGCTGAGGCCGAGGCTCTTCCTTCGGCGGCGGCGGTTTGGTGAGTTGTTGCTCCGGTGGGAGGCAAGGAGACCCGGCTCCTGCGTTTTTCTGAGCGGCCAGCTGAAGGGCCTTCTCCCGCTGCAACTGCTGCCGACTCCGGTTGGCTGGACCAGATTTCCGCCCGCGGGTTGCCGCTGCGGCGAATGTTGAGTCTGAAAATACATGTAGTCATGATTACTACTAACGGTTTTCACAAAAATTTAATTCAGGCTAAATGTAGAGTTTATTGAAAATATGTAAACCACTTGGGAAGCTGAAGCAGAGTCAGATGCTAACTTGTCCGGTTAACATTAGCAACAAGGAATGTTACCTTTCTGCTGCATCTTCCGTAACTCCTCGTCAGAAAAACCGGCCCAGCCGCTCATTGTGCAGCTTTACATATGAAATACCCAAAACAACACAGCAAGAATCATGCACACAGCAAATAGTCTGCTTACTGACTTGGGATAATCATTCTAAACTTCCAAATATACAGAGAAACTCAAGGAAGCTATAACGTCACCGCCATTTTTGTTTATTGATGCCACGTCAAGGACCCGAAGAAAGACCCGCGGAGTTGAAGTTACAGATATCGCCTGAATATAAAAAATAAACACTAACGTGATTTTGAAAGAGAGAATACATAGTTTGATTCTCTGATAACCAACGATATATGTTTTCCAAACATTATTTTGTTTTAGACTTTTTATATGAATTTTTGTACATATATATGACTTTGTAAATAATAATGTAAAAGGCATGTTTATGGTTTGCTACATACCAGCTTCATAAATTCCCTTTGAAAGTTTGCTTGAATTAAAATGAATTGACATGTCTGTTCCAATTTCGGCTGCACTGGCAGTGGTGGGGAAGGCATTCCGAAGTATCCCAGTTCTTCATTAAAAGGAGTAATATCACGCTGTAAAACTACTCTATTACAAGTATAACTCCTGCATTTAAAATGTTACTCAAGTGAAAGTATGTAGGTCTAAGTCATAAACTGTAAAAATAAGTCTACGTATAATCAGGAAAATATACTCTCAGTATCAGTATCAGGAAAATGTCCCCTAAGACTGTTATATTATAGGCCCATATTATATTATTAATACTCAAGCAGTAATGTCAAAGCAGTATTTTATTGTAGTTGGTTGAGGTGGAGCTCATGTTAACTATTACCTACTTATTATGTCAGTATAGATTAAGATTATTTTCTTAAATTAATTGACTGAAGCTGGAACCATGAAATATTTTTAAATGAAAAATTACTTTAACCATAAAAATAGTTGCCAGTTAACTTTTTGTCAGTTGACTATTCGTGTCAGCTGGACTTGTCCATCTCATATGTTTTTATTGTGCAAAAATCTTAGTCTGTATAATGTGACTAAAGCGGTCAGATAAATACAGTGGAGTAAAAACTATATTTCCCTCTAAGATGTAGTGGAGAAGAATTTAAAAGTTGAACAAAATAGAAATATTCAAAGAAAGTACAAATACCTCAAATTCGTGGTTAAGTGCAGTAAATTTAGGCTTCTGTTAATTTCCTAAAGATTTTGGTTGATACAAAAAATAATCCAAATTATTCGGTCGTTAATTTCATTTTCTAACCAGCTGCGACTAATTTCTCATCTACTATCTCGTTGTTGAGTGACTGCATACACAGTCTATGAACCGACCCTATGTCACAGGGGTCAAAGGTTAATTAAAAAACTGCCTTGGGTGAAAGTAGTATGAAATTTAAGTGGTTGTACAGCACGTTGGAGGGCTAGTCACACCCTATTTCAGAGTGTGGCTAATCTAATTTTTTCCATATTTGTGAAAAGGACAGTTATTGTGATACATGTTTTAAAATTAACTAGAATTAACCAATTAATCATTTCAACAGGCAAATTCCTCCTTTTAAAGTGAAGTGTTAAAACCTCACATTTTTACAATGCCTGCAAAATTGGGATATTAAAATAGCTTTTTTTCCACATTTAACACTTAATGAGGTGTGCCTCGCCATGCAAATTTACACACTGCACTCTGATTTACCGATTTACTGGTTTATAACAGAGGTGGACAATTTATTATGTTTTCAGTGAGTTTAATGTGACTTCTTTCTGTCTCCTTAAGAAAAAAGCTGCTGTTCTCTTGCAGTGGTCGTATTGAACTAATTTAGGGGACTGCATGAAAACATGCAGTGCTATTGTCAGTTTTAACATGGCCTTTGAACAGGTTCCACCATTTATCACTCAGTGGGATTACACTTTAAAATGTCACCTGACTTCTTCTCAGACTTTTTCAGCTACTCAGGAAGCAGTAAAGTTTCTTATTCCCATCATGTCATGTGCTTTTCTTGTGAATATGGCATATTAACTCAAACAAATTGACAGCAGGCATATCATATCTGGTGAGTTAGTGGTGGAGGTGGAGGTGGAGGTGGAGGAGGGGTCTCTGGCCAGGAAACAGGACGTAAGGTATTTCAGGACTTTTGTAGGGAAGTTCTGAGTCCATATGATTTGTTTTTTATTGCTTCCTTTACCATTGTCATACAGCATACACCATCAAACACTGCCTTCTTTCAGCTCTATATTCCATCATTACCTTCAGTTATGTCTGACTTTGTATGGACTCCTTATTTCTTTCAGTAATTGCTAGTCAAGGTACAGACATAAAGCATGTCTTTTTAACCTTGGCAGTGCTGAGGAGTCAGAGCAATGCAAAAACAATGACCTCTGCTTGGCAACTAATAAAAACTGGCCCCCACATCTTTTTTGCATCTGGGGGCCAATTATGTGCGAGTTAAAAGGCGAAACACCTCAGGAGGGCATAAATCGCCGGCAGAGTGGAGACAGGGCCAGGCATGGAGGCCAGATGGCAGAGAGACAACCACTTTGGGTTCAGAGTGTGTTTGTTGCCAGAGCGTCGGGCCGAGGATGGGACAGCCTTGGATCCCTGATTAGTGAGCGCCAGAGGGGACCACATGGCTCATTACTGAGGTGACCTGTGGAGGCACATCAGGGTTAGAGGTGGGGGAAGTGTATAAATCCCCTGTAGGAATGGGAGGAACTGATAGGAAAGAAGGAGGTTACCCTGATGACTGCGCTCAGTTCACAAGTTCAACTTGTCAGATCTGTTGTCCACGTGTGTCGAGATGCGTCTTCGAGGAACCAGAGAAAGTTCTTCCTTTCTTTTACTCAACAAGTGGACATCAATCTGCGGCTAATTCATACACAACTAATTAAACAAAAAGTAGTTTTTGGGCGGGACACAAGATGATTTATCATGGATGTGTTCGTAAATCTTATCCGATTCTCAACACTACAGTGAGAGGGCTGTTTTTCTAGAGAAATACAGTGTTCTGTTTCTATATGAATTAATGAACGGTTAAGTTAATCACACATTCACTCCGCTGCTCCTTCTCCCCAGACAGAGTGCCCAGAGTGTGCTCTGCCACTCCAAGAGTGCAGTGTTCTGGATAACTGAACGATACATTCCAACAGCGCTCTAAATTTACAAACACTGGGGTTTGTGCCAGAGTGCGCTCCAGCACTCGGAGTGAGTATTTTGAAATGCATCCTATGTAAAGCATTCAAACAAGAACCTCAGTACCTGTTATGCAATTTAATTGCTCAAACTGTGGCTCTAATTAAAGCATACCAGTTGTTACTTTTGGCATCTAGGGTCTTCAAAGTGTCCCTGGTTGAATCATCAGTAAAGCAAGCACGCAGACCAGCTGGGTGGCTGGCTGGATGGATAGACAGAAAGGTAAGTAGGTAGATGGATGGATGGATGGATGGATGGATGGATGGATGGACAGACAGACAGTGGACAGACAGACAGACTATAATGAGTCCAAATTGGGAAATTCTTTAACAACTGTGTTAGAAAATATCTGGTTCTTTGATAGAGGTCAAAGTCTGTGGACATAAAAACTGAAGGAGAGAAGTAAACTACGACTCCAAAGGTGCATTTTAATAAGAAGCGTTCAATCCTCAATACCTTGTTAATGTGACTGATTGAGGAGACCATTAAAAGGGTTTTTTCTTGTCAGAAATTTTTTCACCAAGTCAACTGTTCCATGCGTGTTTTCCTGGGTCTATATGTGGATATCACCTACAACTCATACCCTACTGATGTTAAAGAACTTGAAACCTATGTCCTCAAATTTGTGGACAAGACAGTTTTCTTAATGCTTAGACACTGATATCTCCACAGTGACTGAACAGATTTTTACCATTCAAACTGCATTTGAAATGTTCATTTTATTGTTTTTACAATATGAACTGCAAAGGTAGCCCTTACCAATCGCTTACAATGTTATATTATTTCAAGAGACACACAAAGAACTACAATAGTTGTCTTGTAGGGATACAGGTTACATAAGGACTGGAACACCCACTGTGTTTTAGTCAGTCCTGCATTCTACAACATTAGCATCCAGGCTAACATTAGCAGCTCTGTGCTGTTGGATTTGGGGAAGTTTAGATTCCAGCTTAAGTGGTTACAGAGAGAGAGTTACTTTTGCCAAACACATTGGTTAGTCCTCATCCTAAAATCCTTTTTCTTGTAAGCATCCACACTGAGGTCTTGTGGGACATGCAGCTTTACTGTGTGTTCAGACATATCACAAGGCAAATTTTAGAGGCAGCGCAACTGTGTAGAAAGTCAGTGGGAAGACATTATTAGATTTAAGTTTTCCTGGCACAAAGTAATACAAAGATGCATCCACACAAATTCAAAGTGTTTCAACTTGAGCAAAAAATGGCATTTATTTCAGTGCTTTATGAATTATTATTACTATTTCACAAACACATACAGAGTTCAGTCAGCACACAGACAGGAGCACTCCCAGACATAGACAAATTTCTGCTGCTAGATCACTTATAGCTAACGCTTTTTGGTCGGTACATTTGCTGATTTGGGTGACTCTGATTGCATGACAATGTTTGAACGGTCACATGTGTGAAAAATGAGACGCAAATGGCAAAACATAATGTATCTTTGGTCTTTCAGCATGACACTTGGGTTTGCCTGATGACCCAGCTAAACAGTTACAGTTAATCAGCTTGCTCGCTAGCTGATAAATCTGCCACTTGTCATTTCAGCTGACAAAATGGGCTGCCGCCCACTAAAAATGGGAAGCAGCTTTTGTCTTCTGGTGGAATCTTTTTTTTTCTTTTTTTAACCATTGTTAGCATTGTAAAACTGCCATTATAAAATGTCCACATGCAGTTATAAAACAGATAGTTCCACACTTCAATTATGACTGGCTGAGCCATATTTGAGACAGTTTTAAAACAGTCCATAAATATGCAGCTGTGATCACATTACATTTTAAGTATTACTGCATCAATTAGTCCCCTGTTGTCCTATGGGATGCAGAGCAAAGAGGGCAACCACCAACTGAGGCCCAAATCATTTATCAACCACCAGGACGAGGACGGTCAGAAGTATGCACTCTGTCATTTAATGAATGTACAAAAAAGATGCCACAAAAGGAGCCTACAGGGATTCATGTTTGTGCACCCAGTGAACCCACTGTGTCCCATTGCTTCTTGGAGAAATACCTCTTGTTGCTGCCACACAATCCACTGATCTTTAATGTCCATTCATAGCAGACAAACTACATCACCATCTATGATAACTCAACTATTCAACTTCAGCTTGCATTTTCTTATTTGTATGATGATGTTCTATGATGTTTTCAATTGCCAGCAATATAACTTTTGTTACAGTTTAGCTCAGTTACTTAACAAGTAACCTGACTACACTGTAACAAAAATGATATTGCTGGCAAGTGACAAGAGCTCAGAGGTTAGCGAAGGGTGAGCTGTGATGACAGAGGGTGCATTTGTAAATCGTGACCCAGAAACTCCACCGTTCAGAAATTCGAAGCACTGCTGGAATATTCTGTTATTCAGAGCACCACAATCTCAGTGTGGAAGAGGATACTGTGGGCACTCTGTCTCATTCATCCATGTAGAATTACAAAGTTCTCATTTCATAATAAAGCATCAGTTGGAGTTACAAACACACCCTTGCCATAGCTCTTGCCTGCCTCTGACTGTCTTCTTCTCCATGGCAACAGTGGCTGAAGCTCATGGGTATCATAGTATTTGTAGCCATGTGCAAGACTAAACTGATGAAAAATACATAATTGCTCTGAAACAAAATAAAAATGCTGATCTGATGGGATGAAATAAACCATACTGTCACTAATAACCCCTGCTGACTACCATTATGAGGACAGCAGTTTCCACATACAAGAAGAAGACTGACTGCTTGTGGTGGTGGATGATTTAACATGTGTCGTAAGTGTGTGCATCACCTTTTGCCATCCCTACTATCCATAAAGACACACAGCCTGTGGTACTCAATCAAACAGGAAGCACTGTGAAAAATAAACAGCCAATTCGAGGGGACGTGCATCAGAGAGTCAGAGCCTGAACGAAATTGAGGATGATTAGGGGTCAGGCCGTCGCCGTGGCTCTGAGCTGTTTTAAAAAATCTGTATGCTTGGTCCACGCTGACCCTCATCCCGGTCAGAGCACCTCCTCTCCCCCTCAGCTGCTGCTCTGAAGTTGGTCTTTAATTTCCATCCCTGACCTCTCGTCCCACCATCTGCAGCCAGTTTGCAGTGCTAAACAGCGTCCTGACATCATGCACGCTGTTTCCCTTTATCTTTCACTCCTTTCACCTGCAGCGTCTGTCTTTCAATTTACTAAGTATTTCCCTGTCCTCCCTGTTTTCTCTAAAAAATAAAGTGCTACTCTGATTCAGTCATCTGTTTTATCTTTGGCCTCTCAATGGTTCTGTTTCCTCCTAACATTTCATCAGGATTTGATGTCTTTAAGGTCTTGATTCTTGATTTTCCCATTTTAATTTAATGATATTTTGTTCCTTTAAGCTGCTTTTTTCATTCTCCTTGAGAATGTCACAAGTGATTGTCAATTTTTGCTAACATATTGGTATCTTTGAAGACACTGGGATCTTGAATACATTTGAAATACATTTGAGTAGGTTTGGATGAAGGTTTGCCAAGAATTTTCACCAAAGTTCAGGGTCAGAGTTATATATATATATATATATATATATATATATATATATATATTACCGTCTGTTATTATTAAGGTTCTCCAGGCAGTCCAGTTCAGTTAAGTTCTTGACACAGAATGGTTATTGTTGCGTTTCAACTGTCAAAAGTTGTGGATGGGACCAATAGAACTATTCTCTCATCACTGATATGATACTAAAAGGTGGAGCCAAAAAAACACTTTAGTCGACACCCTTGCTCAGACAACAGTGGACTCCACTGTTCTATATGGTGGCAAGTTTACATACATCAGTCAACTATAATTACAAAGTAAAAGGGTGTTTTGCAGCCTTTTTGTCTTTACTGGTAACAGTTAGCGGCTTTAGACTGAGAAAAAAATATTTTTTATTTCACTGTGCCATTTAAAGCTACAACCAGCAGCTACAAGCAACTTTTAGGGTGGATTGCTATCTTGCACATTACTCAATGTATGAGCCAACATTGGGAATCAATGAACACACCTTAAATGTGGTGGAGCATCATTCCTGTGCACTCTGGCAGCGCTACACCCCATCTCTGGTCTAAACAATATAGTCTGTTCTTTTTAGCCCTGAAAACCCCGTAATCAGTGAGATGCAGATGTTAGTCTGCATCGTTTGTGAAAAGGACATACAGGAGGAGCTGAATGGTGTTTGGTGGAAATGCGGCTAAAGTCGCCATGTCCCCTAACCTACAAAGTACTTGTTGTAACCCAAACCATGATCTTTCTCTAAACCCAACCAAGTCACATCATAAAATTGATTGTAACAGTTTTGAGAGGCACAGACAAATGATGTCTTGCTGACAGAAGCGTCAGATCAGAAAATTCTTCTATGTGTCATTCAAGAGGATAAACTGTTTTGGGTATTTAATGTGTGACTTGCATTGAGCGCAGAAGATTGAATGATATAGCTAAACATCCAAGAACAATTCTAAAACACTAAAATAACACACCAAGAAATCCTGGGAATCCCAGGGACACAGTTTTAAATTTAAAATCACAGGTAAATAGTGATGTATTACCAGGAAGTGGTAATTTTAAAATCACAGTAAAACCTTTAACTCAAGCTTGAACAATCCTCAGTGCTGATGAGGTTAAAACACACACAAAACCACAGATATCATCACTTAATTCTTCCACAGCTTAAGGCTATCACACCTCAGAATGATGGCAACATCTGAGCTCCACTACATTCATTACCATTTCCTTCAGACTTGGCTTACAGTCCATGTCATGCCAACCTTGTGCCAATCCCTCTAAATGTTCTTGGAGAGTGTCCCTGATTCATCTTAACAGAGGTCTGTGCTGCAGACTCTGAGGAGTCTCACCTGTAAGGGGGAGAACCAGGACCAAACAATGCCTCCCTGTCTCACCTGCCTCCCAGCTCTATTTCCCCTGGCAGTGCTTTTGGTGTGCGGGCCCTTTTGTATGCACTGGTGAGCTTTTTGGACAGCGTTCAGGCTTTCAGCACTTTTCAACAGGCCCTTCAACAGTGTAATGTCCAGACGTTCAGGCTCGTCCCGGGAGCTGAGTCCCAGCTGGAGCCTCAGCAGCAAGCAGGGCCGACGAGTGAAAGTCTGGAGTGGAGTCAGGAGTCAGTTTGTGTTGAGGTGAATAATACAAGCAGTTCGATAAGACACAGAGAGAACAGAAAGACATGAGGCAAGTACTAGAAGAGGAAATACGGAGCCGGCCCAAGGCACACAGACCCCTCATCCATCATGAAGATCTTAAACAAACTGCAAACGTGAACTCTCTTTGGGTTCCTCTGTTCTCGTGTTTTGTTTTGTTTTTTTTTGTGGAAAAAAAGGAAGTATTTGAAGGAAATGTGGGAAAAGGGTTTCTTATTGAGAGTCAGATGAGAAGATGGACTTCAATTTAATCTCTGTCCTGTACAGAGAGCAGTGTAGCATATCTTTGGATAAAGACAGGAAGCAGGTAGAATCAGCCTTACTTGATCAAAATTGCTTTTTCCAATCCTTAAAACAAACTATTCCATGTCAAGCAGCGTCTTGTAGTCATGCAAATTCTGACTGTTGTCACAGAGAAGCAAAGTCAGGTAGCATGACTTTGATGATGAATGGATGAGTCAACTGATTTTCACAGCAGAGATCACTGTTCACATCCATCCTCCAAATATGGGACACTGAAACATGAAGTGTAGGGGACCTGTTGATATAACAGGTGTAGAAGTAGCTGAAGAAAAATTGTGGTTTGGGGAGCAGTTCTCTAACCATGAAAGCCCATTCTCTTGAGAAATCTTTTCTGAATTAACAAAATAATGAAAAAGTTCAGTAGGAAAAAAAAGCACACGCATTGTGTAGGGCATCAAGTGTTGAAAGGGGAACCAAAACAGCTTATAATCATCAATCATAGTCCTAATGATGAACTATTTAAATGTAAGAAGAAGCAAAAGTACCATAGGTACCATTAGACCATTACAGGCAACATGATATACATACCTACTCAAAATAATAAAATAAATTATACTCCAGGGTCATTAAATTTAAAAAACAAAAAAAACAAAACAAAAAAACCCCCAAACAAACAGATTATCAGATCATATTATCTGTCACATGATTTTGCTTAGGGCATCCCTGATCCACCACTTGGCAGAGCTGTGGTTGGTTAGAGAATTTTGCATCCTTCCATACCTATAAAGAAAACTAGCTGATTCTTGAGTGGTATTTTGGAGTTGTTGGTAGGTATACTTTCTGGTTTGCAAGACAAGCAGCCTCCCTACCCTCACTTCCAGTGTTTGTGCTAAGCTAGGCTAAAGACACCTTAAGCTACTATTTCTTGACTGAGTGACTGTGTGGAGTTCCCTAAAGTCTGTCACTCTGGTTGTCAGGTTTGGAACTACTGTAAAGAGACCAATGGTTCTGTCCCATGCATTTTGATTGTTAAAGTACCCAATTACCAGAATAGATATTGGCATCACTGCAAATTACTGACATGTTATACCTGTATATTGTGGATATGTGGTGAGCATGCTGTCACGTCTAGGCAGAAAAATCATGTAAAATGGCCACTTTTTGAGGACCAATCTTGACTAGAAATAGAGCAATGTCGTCTCACCTAAGTGACACATTATTCACCATCCCCTCCACAATCCGATGACAAACTAAGCTCAAATATTACATCACTTCAGAAATGCTGATATGATACCTTTGCAATGCACAATTACATGGATGATTTGCAGAAATGTACAATCCCGATGTTTCCCTCCAGCGACTGGGCTGCCATATCACTTTAACCGTGATCATTATAAGTGGTTTCCACTGTATCTGGAGATGCTGCACTGAAGTACAATTGCCAGATTAAATATTTCCAGTACATAACTTCTCTCTAAAACCATAAATTAAAATAAGTCATTTTTCACTTTGAGAAAGCCAAGCTAGCTTTTCCATCCTGGTTTCAGTCTTTATGCTAAGCTAGGCTAACCACATCCTGACTCCAGCTCTGTACTTAACACACAGACATTTTTAATATTTGTACTCCAAAATGAAATATTCTTGTGAATTTCATTAACTGTAATTAGTTTTTATAGTGTACTTACACACATCTGGGGGGAAGTTATCAAGCTGTCCTCCCTGAGATCTGTGATGAATGAAAATGGCAGAGAGCTGGAGACACTTGTCGATGAAGGCAGGTTATTGGCTGAAGAGGGGTGTGTTTTGACTTTGAATTGACCCTGGCTGAACCTGACTAAACAGAATCAGAAAGTTTGGGACTTTTTAAACAGGCAATCACACGTGATGACAACTGATTCATTAGGCCTCAAGCTTTGCCCAGAAATCCCCATAAAAAGACCTCGATCGAAGTCTCGTCGAAGCTTGTTAGGAGGGAAAATGTGGTCTCGCACACCAGAGCTCAAATAAAGACACAGCTGTCTCCAGCATGGCCTCCAACAATTTGGCCGCCGAATCAGATTCTTAATCAAATTAAAAAAAGTCATATTTCTCATTGAGAAAGCCAGCTAGCTTTTCCATCCTGGTTTCAGTCTTTATGCTAAGCTAGGCTAACCACATCCTGACTCCAGCTCTGTACTTAACACACAGACATTTTTAATATTTGTACTCCAAAATGAAATATTCTTGTGAATTTCATTAACTGTAATTAGTTTTATAGTGTACTTACACACATCTGGGGAAGTTATAGCTGTCTCCGAGATCTGTGATGAATGAAAATGGCAGAGAGCTGGAGACACTTGTCGATGAAGGCAGGCCTCTGGCATAGGTACATGGTGAACAGTGGTGCCCCATCTCCCCTGGAGTTTCTGGTAGTCCTGAGCTGTATACAAGCTCTCAGTCAGCTCGTTTGCCACGCCCTTATTACCTGGTTTCATTAGGAGGGGAGCAAAATATACAGGAGTCATGGATTTGGGTTTTTGCTGGCAGTGCTGGAGGTAAGGAGCCCCCGCTGAGAGCAGAGTATAGAGATTTATGGCAGAGAAATGCCAAGCCTCAGCTGAGTTAATCACATTAAATCCAAGTATGTGTCGTGTTTGTGGATATGCAAAGCAATAATGACTCATTGTTCCAAACAAAAAAAGCTGTGATAATTTCACTAATTTATGACCTTCCCTTGATAGGCCTTTTTATGTTCTTCATAAACAATTACATAAAACTAAATTGATTATTTTCTAAAACAGATTTTATTAGGATTACCGGATTGGAGATACAAAACAATACAAATGTGGGTAGAAACAAGAGGTCATGCATTTTAAAGAGAACTCCAAACAGATTAATAGAAAGCATTCCTGTAAACAAGCTTTCAATAAAAGTAGCAGGGAGTTGGTAAAAAATCCCTGATGCTGTTTTGTCTTTGAAACATCTGTTTGGATTTGAAAGTGTTTTAGCTTGTTTTGATTTCTCCTTCAGAGACTAAACATCATTGATTATTTTCTAAAACAGATTTTATTAGGATTACCGGATTGGAGATACAAAACAATACAAATGTGGGTAGAAACAAGAGGTCATGCATTTTAAAGAGAACTCCAAACAGATTAATAGAAAGCATTCCTGTAAACAAGCTTTCAATAAAAGTAGCAGGGAGTTGGTAAAAAATCCCTGATGCTGTTTTGTCTTTGAAACATCTGTTTGGATTTGAAAGTGTTTTAGCTTGTTTTGATTTCTCCTTCAGAGACTCGGCAGAAACATCATGAAGTGACTCCAAAGAATGAAAGTTTTGATGGTGATGAACTTTCGATCCCCTGAACACCACTGTGACCAAAAAAACCACAACCACCATTACACACATAATTCATTCTCTAACCCTTAGAGGACAGGACAAAATGTCCTCACTTTCCCCTAAAAGGTCTAATTTTTCAAAAATATACACTTCCCAAGAACGTCTTCACTTTTCAGAATGTCAACACTTTGCAAAAACGTTCTGACTTTTCATAAAGGTCCTCACTTTGTTTTGAAGTATTTTGTGCTCACATTCCCAATATGGCCCCAGTTTCCAAAAACATGTCCTTATTTAGATAAAATGCCCTTCCTTTTGAAAAAAATCTCCACTATGCCCTCACTTTTCATATTGTCTTTCAAATATGTCCTCACTTTGTCCTCACGCTCTACAATGTCCTCAACTTGTCCTTACTTTCTAAAATGCCCTCACTTTACCATTAATGTTCTCGCGTTTCAAAATGTCCTAATTTCCCAATTGTTCACCATTTTTCCAAAAAAATATTACTTTCCAAATTGTACTACTAAAAAAAGCCTTTACTGTCCAAAATTGTCCTTATTTTAGATTGTCTTTTTAAAAAAGAAATGTTAACAAAAACAATGTCTTCCCACTTAGAAATATCCTTATTTTATCCACGTTTCCAAAATATCTCCATGTCCGTACTTTTCCAGAAATTCATTTTCATAAAATATCCATAATTTCCTGAATAATATCCTTAATATGTCCCCAATTTTAAAATTGTCCTTCCTTTTCCAAAAATGGCCTCACTTTCAAAAATTGAAAAAATGTCTTGACATAAATGTCATTACAATCCAAAAAGATCTTTACATTTATAATTTTGTCCTCACTTATTTTATAAGTGTGTCTCATGTTCTCAGAGTGTCCTCTAAAATTTTGTGTAGATGGATAAACTGTACCTTACACTGGACATAAGCCAAATATATGCAATGTAAATGTAATCCAAAGTTATAAATAGAAGGGCACATATCCACTAACTCACCAGAAGTCACAGCTGAAATTACATTTAATATATACACTGTATACTGTATATACTATACATATCAATTTCTGTTCATGCCTTATGTTCTCACAAAAAAAGAACTTTTTTGCTATTCATTGTAACTAATGTTATATTCATACAGTTTACTGCTAAACTTCTTTGCTTTCACTTGAATAGAAAAACTGAAAGTGTTTTAATTGTAATTGAGTATTTTTACAGTGCTGTTTTGCTGCTTGTAGCTTCAGTGAAGTAGTACGTCTTCCACAGCTGCTACTTGCTAAACAGAAACCAGAAAAGGGTATCTGAGGAGATGGTAAACTGGAGGGGTACGATGTAAATTGTCACACACACACACACACGCACGCACGCACGCACGCACGCGCGCGCACACACACACACACACACACACACACACACACACACACACACAGTAATCAAGACATCCTCTCACAAACACACAGTTAATCAGATCCAGGGACTGAGTTGCCGAGCTATTCCCCTCAGAAACCACCTCCATATTTTGTGGGCCTGATTCTAAACGTCCTGATGCTTTTTGCTCTGGGTGACAGATTCCTGAGCTGCATCATCAAACCACAACAGGCCAGCTGATACTGGGGGACTGGAACATGGTGGTCTGATACCATGGGAACCAGCTTCACACATATTCATACTGGTACACAGGCGCACAATAGACACAAACAACCAGGATAAGGCACTTGGTTTGCTCGTGTTGATATTGCTTAAGTTACACATCATGTGTACTGTACATGCACCCCAAATGCCAACACTTTGAGTGTGATTATTGTACCCACAGACAGGTGTTCATTCATTCAACGCTCATCCTCCCTCTTAACTCTTAGTGTTGGATGCTACAGAAAATGTTGTGACAAAGCTCAGGAGGACAAAGATAATCAAAGTGGAATGTGAGATAGTTTTTCAAATGTTATTGTAATAAAGTTCTCCAGTTCTTCTACTTGTGAGTAGTTATAGGAAGGCGAGGAGGGCAGGTGCCGTTTAATGCATGCTGCTGCATGTCTAGCCCAAATATCAGTACTGCAGCCCAAATAGGTCTAGTGTTGTAAAAAGCAGTGAAGCAAATCAAAGCTTTGAATGTGAGATTTAGAATAAGGATATTGTATTATTGTGCTAGAGGTAGAAAAATGGTCAAGTATGGATGAGACTGACGCAGCTATACCTGCAGAAAAAGCAACTAAATCAACCTTTTTTTTTATTGAAGTGACAAACTTTAACTTAACTGCTCTTACTGTACCACAGCTTCTGTAGATGAAAATGACATTAGCTGGGACAGGTCATCACCCACCTCAGATTGGTCGGGGCACAATAAGCCAGAGAATACTTGCAGCCAATCAGTGAACAGAGTCCTGTGACTCTTGTGACCTATGTTACAAAGAACTTCCTTACACATGAAACACCTGAACACACCTCAAAGGCCCCAGAGAAATGGGATCATTGCAGTGAGATGTACTTTATCACTGCTTGGTGTGTTTTCACCATAAGAAACAAAAATAGCCAACAAGAACATCCTGTCAGACCGAATAATGGAGGCAAAAAAAATAGTATCTCAGTCTGATAATCAGGCTAGGAGAGAGTTACTATAACCCCAAGGAAGAACCGTTTGTGACGCTGAAAACACAAACCAGTCACCAGAAGAAAATGTTAGCATTGTGCCTTTCTGCAAACCATGGCTATGTTACATTTGTATGTTTAATATGTATCATATCAATGTTAATAAAGTGATGTAGTTATGATTAAATGTATATAGAAGGAACACACCGACTCCACATTTAAGAGTGGGCTTAAGATGCTCCTCTTTGATAAAGCTTATAGTTAGGGTTGGCTCAGGCTTGCCGTGGACCAGCCCCTAGTTAGGCTAATATAGGCCTAGACTGCCAGGAGACTTCTGATGATACACTGAGCTCCTCTCTCCTTCTTCCCCTCTCCATTTGCAAACATTTATGTCCCATTTGTTTATTTGGTGAGGCGGGGTTCCTTATCCACTGTGAGGGTCCGGTGATGACGTATGTTGTAAAGCCCTCTGAGGCAAATGGTGATTTGTGATATTGGGAGATATAAATAAAACTGAATTGAATTAAACTGAATATATGAGCTGATTTTGTCATCTGGAGGTGGAGGGGACTGTGGATGGTTTGACACCTAGACAAGATGACCACTGCTCAAGCTCAACAAACAACAAAACCTGTTGTTTTTTTAGCGAAGCCTCATAATAATGTACAAATGTTACGTAACCATAGTTAGTAGAAACGTACAATGACAACATTTATTCTGGTGACTGGGTTGTGAAAACACTATTGGTTAGAAAGTCTTTGTGACTTCAACACAGTGTATATGATGTAAACTGATGTTCAGTTATCGTGAGAGAATAATAACCCCACACTGCCTCTGATCCCTTTGTGTGAACAGCTTTAAAGAGTCTGCCATCTTCATATGGAGTAGCAGGCGAGCACAATAGACAGCCGAGTAATTTGATTTCTGCCGTTTGTTTATCTAATTTGAGTTACAGCCTCATAAATGTATCTGCTGTCGCCACCACAGCAGTTTTTCTTAATGCCCGTCTAAATTTATTCATGAACTGAGGCGTTTAAATCTGCAGCCAAACTCTTTCATCAGTGCGTTTGTTGGTGTTGATCATTTCTCAAAGAGCTTCTCTCTCTTTCTCTCTCTCTCTCTCTGTCTGTCTGTCTCCATCTCTTGGTGACATGATTACCACGGCACCACATCAGAGCCCCAGCACTGTTATATGTCCCACATTTAACGTAAACATTAGGGGTTGCTATGGGGAAGCTGGCAGGGCTGCCCGTCCTTGCCCACTTTCTTTCCTATCATCATCATTATCAGGCACCTCAAACGTTACGCAACACTCTGCTTTCCACCACAGCGTTTGCCAGCGCTACACAACCCTTACTTATTATTTATGTCAATCAAATACTCCTGAAACAACCCTCCTTGACTCCAGTGGGCCCTGAAATTGCCAAATGTCAAAGCTGGATCTGGTATTATCTTGTCCCCTTCTGTGGGAAAAGTCACTGTTCCTGCTGCTATGACCTGAGCTGACTTCATCGCATGCTTTCACTCATTAGGGCTTGTCCAAACTAATGCAGATACATCTAGAGATTTCTTTTATGTGTCACAGTCCTTTTCCACACTTTGAATTTTCACAATGTTTTCTAGAAATCTCAAACAACTCTCAGTCTCCTCTACTTCCACCAGCATCTGGTACAAACATGGTCTGTTCCTCTTCTTTGTCTCTCAGCAGGATGAAGCTTTGTTCTGTCTTCTCCAACTCTATCTATAATCTTCTTCTCTCTGTGATCTTTCATTTTTAAAACAGACAATAACAGAATGCAGGTGTTGTCAGTAATGTCCAGTGTGTAATGTCTAATATGTCTGTGGTTAACTATCATACATCAGTGAAGCCCATCCACTCTTCTGTTTTTGAAACAGCAAATCTTCATACCTAATTGACAAAATTGTTTTGTTTTCCTGCAAATGTATAAATGCATATACACATTTTGAATCATTTGTAACATAAAAAGGTTGGATGGTATCATTAAATTTAGTTAACAGCAAGCAACACAGGGGCCAGAATCACTTATATTGATATTGTCACAAACCGGACCGCACAGCCATGACAAAGAGGGAGACACGTACACAAGGAAAGCCAATTAAAGGATTTTATTTACTAAAGAATAAACATAAGAAAAAGAACCTAACTAAACATGGCGTTTGCAATCAGTAAAATCAGTGGTGAGGGCATGAGTGAAACAATGTATGTGTGTGATGTTGTACGGTGTAGAAACTAAGACAAAATCAAACCCCAAACCAAATGCTGCCTCAGGAAGAAGAAGAGAAAGAGCAGTGAGCAGCCAGAGCTTTTAAAGGCTCACTGAGCTCAGGTGCTGCCACTTCCCTGATTACCCTCAGCCACGCCCACTGCTACCTGCAAGGGAGAACACAACAAGGCAGGCAGGGCAGAGACGGTCGTCACAATATCGGTACTAATTTGTCGAGAATTAGGCATTTATTTTTATTTTTATCTATATCTTAAATTGTGAGACAGCTATTATATTAAAAATCAAATGCTTACAGTTAGGGCTGGGTGATAAATCGATTTTATTGATGAATTCGAATTTGCAGTTTAGGCCGATTTGTTTTAATGAAAATCGAGTTTCGAGCGCACCATGTAGGGACATAAATGACATGCCGTTGTGTAAATGAGATGAATAAATGTTACCAACACCAAGCTGGCAGACCCCCGAACCGTAGTAAAGGGACCTCCGAAGACCATTAGCTCCTTTAGCTTGTGTTAGCTCGTTGTGGCAACAACACATAAACAACAGGACTTCGTCTGCGTTAAAGAACGGCACTTTATTTTCAGCACTGCAGGGATGATGCACAGCCTCTCTCATCAGTGTCTGACTTTTACATAGAGGGAAATAACTCAAAAACAGCATGCAGACCTGCGTAGGCTTCTTCACTGTGGCTGCTGGATGTAAACAACAGAGCACATGCCTCACTTTTTTCCTGGGGCGCATCCGTCTGACGTCACACACCACACCCGGCGCGCCAACGTCTCATACCTCCTACATCAACTACATACATACACAGCTTCACACACACACACACACACACACAAGCCACACACATCAGGCTCAGCCTGTAACATAAGGCTATTTAGTTTGTTTAATAAAAGGACAAGGTGTAGACCTGTTCTATAGGAAAGGTAACCTTAAATGACTTTTGTTGTGATCCAATATGATGGTAGGGGAAACACTGCCGTATGATAAGAAAGGGGAAAGCGATCACAGATGCAGTCGCCATGTATATTACAAGAGATATGGTGCCCATATATAGGCTACCGTGGAAAAGCTGGGGTTTATTCACATGCTGAAAGTTTTGGACCCCAGGTATGTGCTACCAGGCCGCAAATATATATTTTTTTTAACTAGGAGGGGAAAAAATCGATTTAAATGGTGAATCGGATTTTTTGTGAAAAAATCGGAGATTTTTTTTTTTTTAGGCCATATCGCCCAGCCCTACTTCCAGTGTTAATTCACTGAACTGACAAAGTCAACACTGCCCACATGTTGGCACAGACCACTGGCTGAACCTAGAGTTGAACCTAGCTGAACTTAAAGTGCAGCTCAGCGTGACATCATCCAGCAAGGCTCTGCGCAAGCCCACATTCCTGGCAGATTACTTTGCAACATAAAAGGTTTAATTCTACTGTTTACCTGGAAAACGTCATATTGTCACAATACTCTTTGCTTTGTTATTCAATATTGTAGAGTACAGAAAAATCAACTTGTTCTCATTCCCAGGTCAATAAACAACGCTTTGTCACACCCCTCAGTGTGCTGTTCTTAGGATAAAGAAACTCTTCTGTGTCTCTATGAGATGCACTGGGCTTTGAGCTAATTCCAATGTCAACTCATCCATGGCAAATTTTCTCAGAGCTCCTGAGAAAGTGAAAAAAGAGGAGGTAGATAGGGTCTGTCAGCCAGCAGACTGCTATTTGTGTCCCATTGAAAGCCAAAAGCAAGTGCTGTTTTAACGTAATGTCATTGCCGTTTAAACCTAATGTTAAGTAACTTATGACCATCCATGATGTACTTATGTCACTTATGTGATGTATTTACCCCAAAACATGATGTTTTATCAAACCCGAGTAGCTTTGATTGCTCTTTTTACGCAGAGATTGTGCTATAGAGCTACTACAAAGTCTCTTCTTCATGCAACCTCTACTTTTCTACACAGAATCAAATGACTGCGGCATCATGCTGTTCTTGTGTGTGATTATAAAAAGCATCCCAGAATTGCAAAATCAAAAGAGGCGATAGGCGTGACACGTAACACAACACCTTGGGCCAATAACAATGGCATAACATGACAACAATAACTATTTTCATATCTCTGTTACATGGCAGTTGATCATGGCCTCTGCTGGGAAGGGAAGGAGCTCTCGACCTGTTGTTTTTCCAATTTGCTGACATTTTCAGCTGCTGTTCTTCTTCGTTGAGTTAGCTGCTAACAGCTATCAACAACTTTTTTTTAAAAAAAAACTTACGCTGTGGGTTGTGCCGCCCATGATCTCATCTTGCTATCCCATTTATACCGACATTGTTTCGGTGCTGTTACGACCTCTGTTCCTAGCTCAGAGGTGAGACAACCCTTTCCCTCCAACCCGCGATCATACCTCATATTCAGAATAGCGAGGCAGCATAACGCCGCAATATTCCTGCCTTGAACTTTTTTTTTTTTTTACCAAATGACCTATGGTTTTTGAACTGGTTCTATTATGGATTCTTGAAACCTTGGTGCTATCTAATGAACCAGTCTGTGTTTCCACCAGTTTTGCATTGAAGAATTGTAATCAAAGATGTGTCATCAACAGAGGGCATTGCACAATTCACAACAGAAGTAAACAGTTGTAGCAGAATCAGGGATTTGATTTACGTTTGTCATATTATTACAGATATTTGTTTTAACCCAAACGAGCATGGACCTACTATAAATGAGATCACTGTATGCTATTTTTTTTCTGACTTCCCCATTGTTGCCTTCTCCATCCTCTCCTCCAACCCATAGAATCTGACATGCCCCCTGATGTGGTTCACAATGCATGTTAAGGAAAACCTCAGATTTTATTTATTTATTATTTAAGTCTCTTTATAATTTTTATTAGGACAGGTAATGTGTACATTGCTGCAAAGGCAGCAACATAGAGGAACCTCTCATTTTTTGGTTCCAGCTGTGAGTCAACTTTTTGAGTTTTGAGCCAATTCATTTTTGGTCGAAATAAGGTTAAGGTTCAAAATTAGGTGCTGTAATTCCATATTGGTGGAAAAGGAATAATGGAGATGTTAAAGTCTGTGTCTTACAGGGACATGAAAGGGTGCCTTCAGCATCTTTATCACATAAGGGGCATGAGAAAGCATCAGTGTTTGATGACCTGGGAGGATCGGTATTTGATGACCTGAAATGAGAAGATGTTGGTATAATATAGTAGGTCATTTAATCCATTTGAACAAACCACCAGTGTTATCCTTTTTCTGGGGATGGCAGCTTCAGAGAGCTCATTTTCAAGAACCAAAGGTACTGATTTTACATTGAAACCAAGCCAACAACAGAGAGAAAACGATGCATTCCTACATTTATCTGCATTAGTGTGAGCGTGGCCTTATTTGCACGCTGTTACACCTTTTTTTCTTTTACACACTTGAACATTACTCTCTCTCTCTCTTTCAGCCTCTTTTCTCTCATCACGTAGGTCCCCTGGAGCCCCATTAATAAGCATGTGTTTGTAATTACATCCTTCTAGCCACCAGTGACATAGAGGTGCCCTGGCACAGAATCACTGGCAGCCAGTGCCTCTGCCTTAATGTTTGTGCCCCCTCCCAACCCTCAGCACCCCACCACGCCAACCCCTGTGCCCAAAATAGTTTAATGAGGAGCTTTTTAATGCCTTTATTATGGCAGAAACTGGCACCGTGTACCGAAGCCTAATGCCACGCTGCCCCCACCTCAGCTCGCTAACTAACCGCCAGAGGTAATACTGTGCGAGCGCCATGCCCTCAGAATTGGGGAACATTTAAAGCCTGTGTTGCCATTTTGTTTTTAATATGCTAACCCTTAACCACACAGTGCCGCACGTACCTACCTCTGCATCCATCTTGCTTGCACGCAAAAACGCATTCATGCACAAACACACATTTATACAGCTGTGCAATCAGGGATCCTCGGGGGCAGTGATTTACTACCCGGGACTATTTTATTAATTTAATTACACATTTACAATCATTCTTCTCAGAGGAAAACAGGGAGAAAAGTGCTGCCTGTGTGTTTTTTTGCGGAGGCAGACAATCTTGTTTTATTTTATGGCCGAGAGAGAAAGATGTCGTTTTATTTTACGAGTGGCCTCGAGGTTTCCTTAATGTGTTAGAAACACAAAGGGTGTGTCCTGTAAAGCAGGTTTTAAATGCCCTTTCTGTTTGTTTGGTTTCTTCTCTTTAAATTTCCACGAGCATGACGAGGGAAACAATCACTCAACGTAAAACAAATAGGGAAGCATTTTTTTTTTCTATTTCATTTTATAAAGCCAAGCTGTCTCTCAAAAAGAAACTGTGAAGAAACAATGCCGGGCCTTCATACCAAATCGTGAGGATCTGCTTTCTGTTCCACTATGCCATTATTTCTTAAACTGTGGATCAAAATGGGCCATTAGTCTGTGTCAGACTGCTTTCCACATGACAAGAGTCTAAGTGAGTCTTTGCTAGTTTGGGTCACAGCAGGCTTAGAGATGAAATTTGTAAGTTTCATCCCTGAAGGGGAAAAAAACTGTCACAACATTGTCGCTTCACCAGGATGTGAGCTGCATGACAAACCATGAAATAATGCAGTGGCTCAGGAGAGCTATTTGCCAAAGTAACCACGGTCCTTCACACTAAACCCCACGCACAACTTTTTAAAAGACTCCAATCTAGAGCCAAGAATGCTGTAAGTTCACAGAACACGAAAAGACAATAACTTCTAATGTGAGAAAGTCAGAACCCTAATGATAAATTGAAAACATATTGGTGTAAAGACTTGATATAGTTTTGCGCAACACATTGTGCAAATGCAGTCGAGGCCCCGCTCTTGTCAAGTCATTTGACAAAAACAAGCCCCATTTTCTTGACTTAAAATTTTCAGAAACACTACTGTATTCCCTCAGAGCTTTTAACTTGTTCCTTGTTTCCCCCAAATTGCCATTCTAAACCACTCAAGTCACATTAACACGTAATGATATTACAACAGGGTTTGACAGTTGAAAGTTGAAATTGTTGAAGAAGTTCAGACACAAAAGTCTTATGGGTAAAAAAAAGTGTTAGTGAACTTGCGGCGACACTGCTTGTCCTGAAGGCGTACTCTCTCCCTTGTGTTGTAATCTCTACCAAAGAACATACAGTGCCAAATCTCAGTACTGTACTGGGTGGTGACCTTGAACTGAGAAGTTAGTGGGTGTATCATGCCAATCATCTCATCACCTTCCTCTATAGGGGCCGGTCAGAAACACCGCCATTTGCATGCATAGATCTGTCGTTAGCATGCGGCCGTCAGCTCTCAGGGAGGTTCGTCTGCGGTGGAAAACATCAGTCAGCCGCCAGCGTCTGACAGAGCTCATTACTCACGTTACCGGCTGACGATGGCAAGGAGCCTCGGCTTCAAGTCAAGACATCCAGCATCGCCTGTTATTTGGGCCCTTCAAGTGCCGGGGCAGAACACACACAGACAGGGCTAAACACAGCCAGCGTAGCCACCAGGAATGTGTTTTTGCCTTATTTCTGTTGACGTGTAAGAGCAGCGAGGGAGAAGCATCTGTCTTCGTTTTCCTTGAAACTCTATATATGCAGAACAAGCCTTAATGCTGTCATTACACGTACTGTCTTATTGCTGCAAATCAAATCCATGGTCATGGAATTGGTAATAGATATGGCTGACAATCACTGTGTGTGTGTGTGTGTGTGTGTGTGTGTGTGTGTGTGTGTGTGTGTATGCATGTGTTTTAACAGCAGAGGTGTGTACAGAATCTCTATGGGCCAAGGGCCAAATTGGAGAAGGGGCACCTCTTATGAAACAGGCTCAGGGTTAACTTCAGGCTAAGGGCTCATCTTTGCTCTTCCGTCACACCAGAGGGTAACCTGTGAGGGGGAATTGAAATTACTAGGGTAACGCCTGTGGTGCTTGGGTTGACCAGAGGGGCACTTGGGCCAATTAGAGGGGCACTGAGGCTGAATCGGGGGCACTTGTTTACTTAGTCTATTCAATGGGGCCCTTGACCCAACCAGTGGGGCAAACAGAGGTTCACTCAGGCAGGCCAAAATGGCTCTTGGGCCAACTAACGGTGTAAGGGGTCAACCAAAGGAGCACATGGGCAATCAAGAGGGGCACTGACCATGATTACAGTTAATTTTGTTAATAAAAACGATGACAAAAGATGTTCATCAACCTTTTTTCCATGACAAAGATGTGATGTTGAAGTGCTAAAAATAGAGCTTTGTTAATAAAGATTTTGACAAAATGTATGTTTTGCTTACACAAACACTGTGTCAGCATTAAATAAGCAGGTGTGTGTGTTGTTGATGTTGATGTTGATGGTAGAGCTGTTGAATGCATTTGTAGAGTTTGTTAGTTGCAGTGATAGCCGTTAGCAGCTAGCTCTGCTTGTTAGTCACTGAATCGCAGCAGAGCAAACAGCCACCAGCCACTGGACATTAAAATTTGTTGAACCCTGTGGGTTCTGGACTGTCTTGACAGGCAAATAGGAGGCTATTTTTCATCTTTTTAACAGTAAGATCAATCAGTTAGAGTTAACAGTGAACCCGGGTACAAATCCTGCATGTCTAGTTGGCTCAGATGAGTTATTTACACTCTCAAAGTTTGAGATTAGGAGTTTTTCAAACGATGATTAGTAAGTGTGTGCTCATAAATCATCTCTCAAAGCTGTCAAAACTCTGCTGGAGAACTAGTTGTTAAAGTGAATAAATAATTTGGTTGTAGATGTCTAAATAAAACTTTGATATACATTTGCTACAACCTGTCACCTTGATTTCATGACTTTTGTCAAAAAGTCATGACGAAAAGTTGACCAAAATGTAATGACTTACTGTCAACTAAACTAGACTAAAACTATAAGGGATAACAATGACTGAAATGTGACTAAAACGTATAAGCATTTTCATTTATGGACTCAGACTAAACCTGACATAGCTGCCAAAATTAACAGTAAATTAGAGGGCCGCTAGGGCTGAATAGAGGGGCATTCAGGTGGACCAAAAGGACACCTCCCAGATGGGCATTTGGGCTAATTACAGGGGCACCTGGTCACATGAGGCCCGTTTCCACCGCAGGAACTTCGGGGTAATTTTACGGGGCCGGGGCCGTTGATGTGTGTCTCCACCACAGGAACCACCCCCGAAGGACAGAGTTCTGGAACTTTTACGGGGGCTAAACAAGTCCCTGCCTCTGGGTAGGTACTCAGAACGGCCCCGAAAGACTCCTGGCTGGGGCTTGGGGATTACTTGGTGCTGATTGGATATACTCAAGTCAACAGAAAGCAACAAAATAGCCATTTTTGAAACTCAGCAGACGAGGATTAGCTTGTTCATATAGCTTTCGCTGCCATGTAAAAAAAAAAAACTCACTAAATGGCCCGTGAAAAAAATATTCTTTCCAGCGGATATCTTAGTTACAACATGATTGAGCTAGCAAAGCAGTTTTGTGTTGCTATGTGTGGTATTTATTCAGTTTTGGGAAATCACAATGTCTAGAAAGCATCAGCTGACAGGGACAGCTAACAGCAGCAGCAAAGCTAACATCAGGACGTCATCTGTTAAAAGCCTCCCGTTGTCAGATACGACATGAAACTACTCCAGGTAGCTCAATCATGTTGTAACTAAGACATCCGCTGGAAAAAATATTTTTTTCACGGGCCTTTAAGTGAGTTATTACAGATACCGCTATTGGCTAACAGCTAACGGCACCCCTACGTTGCCCCGGACAAAATGGTCGCGCAACGATTACGTCACGTCCAGAGCCCGTAACTTTACAGGAACCTTCCTCAGACTCCGCTCTCTCAGTGGAGACACGGTGGTTGAGAGGGCCGAACGAGAGGACGTTCCTGTAGTAGTTCCTGCCCCCCAAATAGTACCAGGAACTTCTTCAGTGGAAACGGGCCTATGGTTTACCCAGGTGGGAATTTAAGTCAATGAGAGGGGCACTAGGGCCCAGCAGGTGCAGAGCAGACCAAAGGAACAGCTGGGCCATCCATGGGGGCACATGGGCTATCAAGAGGAGGACCGAGGGCACTTGAGCCAATCATAGGGTTATGTGACGTACTTGAGCCACCTAGAAGGGTACTTTATCCAGTCAGAGTCTAGCAGGGTAATTTCTGGCCACTGAAGTGCCCATTTTGTGACATCAGGGAAAAAGAAGTGAGTCCCTTTAGGGCAAAGAACTATCATGATTTTCAAAGACAAAAGGTGCTCCCATATGTATTTACTGGCAAACAAGCTGCTCCCCTGAACTCACACAAAAACAAATGCACACAAAAACAAACACACACAGAAGGCCCACATAAGCTCCTTCATGACTGAAGTAATGATTACACCAAACTACGACACCTGTTAACATTCACGTCTGTTACTGTGCGTGAGCATGGCCCGAATTATGGTGAAAAGAAACAATTTCCCACCACCACTACCGCCGCCGTCAAGCTTTGTACAACAAGTTGACTAACCTCTGGCCTGCAGAAGGCAGATTATTACAAGAATTCGGCTTAATGAAAACAGACACACACACATTAAGCCATCACAGGAAGAATGACTTGCAACGGAGATTACAGCATCCTCTGTGAGTCAAATGTGTGATACGCTTTATGAGGACGAGGGAAAACAAAAAACACATGGATCCACTTTGATTTTATAAATGGAGGATCTGTTGGCTTAACAGTGTCCAAGGTCGTGACACGCACACACGTGCGCGCGCACACACACACACACACACACACACACACACACACATACTTAACCTATAATCAGATCTGAATCCCATTTGTGCCATAAAATATTTATGATTGCACACACAGACATTTCATATCCAGTATGAGAAAAGTATGTGTATGTGTGTGTGTGTGTGTGTGTGTGTGTGTGTGTGTTTGGGAGGGGGGAAGGTTCCAAATTAGACTGTAATTGAAAACAAATCCACATAGTAGGTTTTTTTTGGAGCTATAATGAGGTTAAGTCACTATTTGCCTCCTCCACTCCGTCAGTCAGAGTGAGGAATCATGTGAGACGGAGACATGCAAGTCGCTGCCCTGCGCCTTGGCTGCTCCTCTGTCATGGGAGAATAAAGCCCGCATCACACCTCATCCATCCAACTGCTGGACAACTCACACACACACACACACACACACACACATCTGCACATTTACTCACAGAAGTGCACACTCAGACAGGGCTGGCCCTGGCGTTTTTGGGGGCCTAAGCAAAAAATCTAATTACATTTCAAAAATATCTGTCTCAAATCCAGAAATTTCATACAGCGACCCAAATTGCATAATTTGTTATTATTCCAAAATTTGTTATAACGCATCCAAAACCCAAAATGTTGTAGAACACACCCCGAATTTGTCAAGTTATAATCCCCACACTTTTTTATAGTACTCCCAATTTTGTTACCACAAACTCTAAATTTGTTATTTTTTATACACCAAAAGTTTTTTTTTATTGCCCCTAAAACTTTTTTATTTGTAATAATAGATAGAGTGGTCCCAAAACTTGGTATAACAACCTCAAATGTGTTATTATCCACCTTGTCACTGTTATTTTTTATATTTAAATTTTTTAAAGTAGTCCCAAATCCAAAAATGTGGTAAAACACACTTAACACACTTGTTATATAATAATGTGTTATAATCCCCAAATTTTTATGGCATCATTTTTTACATTCTCTGGAGCCCCTAGTGGCTTATACCTGCATGTAGAGATGTATGCTAACTTCTACATGTGAATTGCTGTGCAACAGTGCACCTGAACTGAATGCATTGTTGTGTGTGTGTGTGTGTGTGTGTGTGTGTGTGTGTGTGTGTGTGCATGTATATGTTCAAGAATATGCACTTCATGTTAGCTGGACTAAAACCCCAGCAGTGGTAATACATCACACCGGCGGGAGTCTGTTCCTCACCACATCTCCTCTGTGGTGGAGGATCCTCTACTCTGGGATATTAAAGCCCGGTGTGGTGCGTCATCATGAGAAACCTACAATGTCTGGCAACCTCGCAAAGCACAGAAATGCCCCCTTATTTTAACAGAACAAAAGCTTTGAGCTGTCAAAAAGCGCCCATCTGGAGCCAAAGAGAGAGGCTTCATTGTTCTCCCTCCCTCCACCTCTTCTCCACGACCCCATCTTCCTGTTGTGCTGGCTTGGCGGCGAGAAGGGGATTTTTATTTTGGTTTCTCTGCTGGAGGTCAAAGTTCCCTGGGATGTGGAATCAGAGGAGACGTTGCCATGTTTCCCCTCCCTCGTTTTTCAACCCTTCCCAGCAGTCCCTCTGGGATAGCGAGCAGCGCATTTCATCTTCCATGAGAAACGGCAGTGAGCTGCACGGTGGAGGCGGCGGCATGGAGCTGCATGATCACACAGTGCGCAGAGGTCTGTGCAGGCACGCAATCCCACGTATGATGCGTATGCAGGCATGCGAGGGAGCACATGTGCTGCTGCAGATGATTTCACACACACACCCAGACACTAAGATATTGCTCAATGCTCACTATTTACTTCTTTTTTTTACAACCTAGGTGAAATCTGGGTAGTTTTAGCCAGAATGACTATTAGATGTGAAAGAATTTTAATCTTCCACTTCAGGGTAAAGAAACAAAAATCAGATCTTTTTTTAAAAAAGTCAGCTTTACCCTGTTAATGAAAGTTCTCATCTGGAAGATAACTGTCCATTAAAGTCATGCATTGCATCTCAAAACTATGGTATTTATTGTAGGTTAGTGTTGCACCATTGCTCTAAAATCCAGTTTAGGTAAGACAGACAGTTAGTTAGACAGTTTAGGTAATAATGAAAAGTCGTTTGAACTATTAATATCAGTGGTTTACATAATTGTGTTAAATTGGACTTTTGATCATGTGGCAATGTTCTGTGGGTGCTGTAAAGCTGCTGCTGTGTTCCCATGTCTCTGCGATTAAGCTGCTGTATAAAATGTTATCATAACCAATAAGAATAATGACTAAAACCACAAAAAAGACCGAACTTTTTCTTAAAGTCTCTGGCTGGACGTGATGGAGCTCTTTAGGGGCCCACGCCAATTACATGATTATCTTAACCAAGCTGTCTGAGAGGCCTTGAGACCTTTTTCTCCAAACACAATCAGGCGAACATTCATCACAAAGGCCTTCTTCTTTCCTCCTTCAACCTCTTTTTTTTTGCAGTCTTTTCTTTTTGCTCATGACTCACAGCAGAGATGTTTTGATGACACACCTCCATGTGATGCCAGGTAAGCATCTGACACAGCGATGAGTGGCCTGCAGATGCGTCCATCAGCGGCAGCAGGAGCCACAGCGTTCCTGTGTTTCTGGCCAACAGACAGACAGCAGAGATGACTCTCCCTTGTTGTTGCACGGCAGAATGATGAGTCATTAAGTGTTTTTAGGAGGCCTTTTTAGATGTCTGAACCCCCCCACCCCCCTTCACCCACTCCTGCCTGCCCGGTTCAGCCTGGCTGTTCATTGCGAGTTAGGGGGTTTAATATTTTCCGTGCACTGTGTCCAGGACATTTACAGTTGGCGTCAGGGTACGCTGTTGGTCTGAGGAGAGGCACTTTGAAGTGTTTGCGGTTTCGCCACATCTGCAGGCAAGATGTGCGTACGGGGCTGGGGGTTCGGGGGATGGAGGGAGGAGGCTGTTCAGAGGAGGAGGTGGAGAGTTTCTGTCGGTGCTCCTAATGTCATGTGACAATGAACAACATCCCTTAACTCTTTCCAAGGATCGCTCGGTGGATCGGAGCAGCCAGTGGTAGTGCGGTCGTTAAATTCTCATTTCTCATCGGGAAATGTGTGCAGCGTGCATGTTTTCTACCGAGAACCAAATGTGGCAGGCATCATGTGTTTGTGTACACACACAGACAGGGATCCTGTCCACAGGAAGAGGAGGATCATGAGGCTGCGCTGAGAGAGGGACTTTCCCAACATGTGCTTTTTATGTTGTCAGGGAGGTGTCTCTGCTATAATGTTGATAAATGCCTCACATTACTCCAGCATTTAGCCTCAAAACAAGAACGCTGGCTGACTTGATTAAATGCTTGTTAGTTCAATTTTGCAGGATCATTATTTTCAGTTTGTTTTACGCTTTCTAAATATAGACCCCAAAAAGCTATAAAAAGAGACTCCAAACATCAGCATCATAGTTTTAAAAGTCCAACCACAGGGCAGGGGTGAAGCCAGGGTGGTGCCACAGTGCCCCATTAAACCGTACCGCGCTACCCGTTAAACCCCTCGTCAGACTTTGGTTGTCTCAGTATGCTCCTCTTCTTCAGAGCCCAAACTTCACCCTGCAAGCCGCCAAAGCAAAGTGGAACGTCTATACAGAATTAAGCCCCCGCCACAGGGACATCGGTTTAATCATCAGTTTATGGAGCTGGATTTTGCTGAGCCCATAGTCGCCGCGCCCACAAGTATTTTCACATTTCATTAGCTCGCGAGCTTTGCCAGGGTGGCGGCAGAGGCAGAGGGAGGCGGCGGTGAGCTGGTGTTGATCCCAGCGTTGGAATTTTGACTTCTCTATTTTCCACACTTTTATTCTGCCATATTCCTCTCCCTCCCATGCTCCCAGACGCCGGCGCTGCCATTTGCAACCATTATTAAAGTCATATTTCACAGCTTAGTTCATAAAATCGCTCAACTTGCTTCAAATTAGGAGGATTGCTCACCCGCCCCCCCTCCTCCCCCTCCATTCCCTCTTGGCTGCCCCTGCAAAGCATCAGAGGGAATGATGGGTTAGCGCTGGATTTCACACAGTTTCTGCCATCGAGCTGTGAGCTGCCATCTCAGGTCAGGTTCTCTCGACTCACATCAGGTTCGGGTTTGAGTCTTGGCTGCTGTACACATGGCAGCAAATTTCCTCACACCATAAATACTGTGATGATTGAGACTGTAAGTGTGACAGAGTCTCTGCCTGCACAGATACAGACTCAGTGTGCAGGTTTTCACTAACCTGTTGAATGCTTGAGAATATATCGACATAAATATCTCTTGCACTTTGCGTCAGTTTTAGTAAATATGATTTAAAATGAGTGTAATACAGCTCTATTTATATGTTTTCTCTAGTGAAATTTTCAATGGCACCTTTAACTAGCTAACCAGTGTTGGGCTTGTTACTCTATATTACTCATTAAGCTGGGTTTATACTTGTGCACTTATGCATGTTTCTTATGCTGTTGTGAGCATTTATACTTGTGTCTGTGTGTCTGTGTCACTCTGCAGTTACACTTCCAAAACAATTATGAAGTGCTGTAAAGTTTAGTTGATTCAAAACACACCCAAAACACACATTAAACACACATTAAATATGGCTTAATAGAGACTATTTCAAACACAAAGTGGCTTCACTATAACTTGCAGTGTGTGAATGTCTGGACACATTTACCCCACAAATAAAACATGCTAATGTTATTAGCACAATGGCATTTTGCATTATATAAATTAGCCTAGCAGCTTTTGCTCTTCTCATATGAAACCAAGGACAACAGCAACATTTAACAACTGTAATGTTACACAATTCGGCTCCATTACAACTCACAACATTCACCGACAAAACAACTGTCTTATACTAAACATGTTTTCCAAGCAAATATAACATGCTAACGTTATTAGCACAAGCCTATGGCATTTTACATTGTACAAATTAGCCGACGAGCTGAGATTTCCTCTGCTCATATGAAGCCAGGATAAATCCCGGGTGGATAAATCACATACAAGACGTAAAATGCTATTTTTGTGGGGGCATTATTATCTACAAAATTTATTGTTTCTTATCTGTGAAATGTAAGTAAATTAAAGCTTTGTTCCACTGAGGGAAATGATTTCAGCTTACAAAAATAAAACAAGGAGGTCAGGAAGTTACATTTTTGGGAAGTTGCACGGCTACAGTCCTGCATCGATTCAACTCAGAAGTATAATTTCTGCTTTACTTGTTACTCTTTTCAAAAGTTATAAAATTACATTTCTGTTTACTCCCTGCCAACAGTAATTAGTCTCACTGCTCATTATATCACTTTTCTGTTACACCCCATAAAATTGGTAATTGTGTATCTCCCCAAAATTCTGATGTGTGCCTCCATGTGAATGTCAGGAAAATCGCCAGTAAGTGTAGCGTAAGGCTAGATAGCTTGCAGATTCTTCTCTTTCTTTCTTTGTTTTTTTTTTTTTTTTTTTTTTTCCTGGAGGTCTTCTGTTGCCTGATTGATATTTCCTCAAGGCTCTGCCTGAAAGACAGTCACTTGTAGAACAACATTTCATCCACAAGATAGTTCTTTGTAGCCTGCGACTGTATTCAAGTAAAATCCAGTTGTGGTTGTTTAGCCAGAGTATGGCTACAGCTCTATGGCTGACCTTCTTGGCCAAGAAGGGCTCACCTTGGGTGGGGTGTATTTCCTGGAGCTTCATGTTGTTGTGCTGTCAGTCGTAGTATCTGTTTCAGATCCAAAGTTTGAGGAGATGTTTTTCCCAGTCGAAAGAATTTTAGTACCATTACCTGCAGCAATAGTGTTCTTTCCTTCCAACAAAATTAAATTAATGGGAATATTTCCAGCTGCGAAAGGTAAGCGTTTCCATCTTCTAAACTAGCTTGCTGCATGCACAGCGCAACAATCACAAAAATGAATCCACCAATGTGACTGTTGTACAGTAATTGAAGTCAGAAGTGGGGTGATAACAAAATTAATATTATAACGAGTTGTGTGGTTTTGGGGTAACTGTGTTATTATTTCCAAAATTTTATTGACAATTAGTTAAATACTCGTTACTGGAAAAAGTTATATTATTGCTATTATTATATTATTAGAAAAAAAAAATACTATGTTTTTTGAAAGGCTGCGATCATATGACAAATGTGCTGACCAATGTGGGAGAAAACAAGGAAGTAGTCCTCACTATGTTTCTTTACCTAAACCTAAACTTTGTAACTTTATGTTAATTACGTAGCTGTACATTAAGGACATAACATCATTCATGGGGCGCCTATTCATAGAATATCATACGAATTGTTGTGTATGTGGCAACACGTGGTGCAGAGGTTAGCGGTTATTGTTACCTCACCGCAAGAGGATTCATGGTTCGAACCCGGGCTGAGCGTTTGAACCCTGGGGTGGAGGAGCACTTCCATGTGGAATTTGCATGTTCTCCTCATGTAAGTCCGGGTACTCCAGCTTCCTCACACAGTCCAAAGACATGTACTGTAGATTAGGTTAATTGGTGAATCTAAATTGTCCGTAGGTGTGAATGTGAGTGTGAATGGTTGTCTATCTCTATGTGTTAGCCATGCGATAGTCTGGCAACCTGTCCAGATATACCATGACTCTTGCCCAATGTCAGCTGGGATAGGCTTCAGCCCCCCGTGACCCCTGACAGGATAACTGTTACGGAAAATGAATAAGTGAATGAATGTTTGTGCACGCGTTATTAATAGGATATCATACAAACCATTCAATGAGAATACATTGACACTACACGAATATACAGACAACAAACAAAACTGTGTGAAAACAAGGCGTGAGTTTGTTCAGAAGTCCAGCTTAGCAGTTAAATGGATTATGAACCCCAAACATTAAGTAGTTTTCAAGAAATGATCAATCTGTTGGTGTAATTATTACAATTCCAGCATTTAATTTTTTGCATCTTTCAGCTTATTCTTCTGGTTTTACAACTCTGAGGTTAACTGTTTTAGTTCACTCTCAGCCTTCTCATCACCATTTATCCATTAGCAGCAGGCAACTGTTTTCATCAAACACATTCTGATAAACCCGCTGTACACTACCTGCCCAGCAGCAAACAGCACACGGACACAGAGACTAACTGGTGAACAAAGTGGAACATCACAGCTCAATTGCCAAATCATAAAGTTAAATGTAATTAAATTACAAAATTAATACAGTTAAATCACAGCTACAATCAAAATGTTAGGGATTACAAATGGGTTACATCTGAATAATTTTTTAGTAAAACTTTTTTTTTGTCTTTTTTTTTTTGTTGTGCAGGAATACCTTCTTTTGGCATAGCCTATTTCTGAGCATTTGTCAGCTTTACATTTGTTAGAAAAGTAATCAAAAAGTAATCCATTGTAATAACTTACATGACTTTGATGATGCAATTAAAATAATTACATTACCTACATTACCTTGACTGGTTTGCCTCCTACCTCTCTGGTAGAAGTTTCTCTTTAGCATCTAGTCCTCTCATGTCCGAGTCTGTCCCCCTTTCTTGTGGGGTGCCTCAGGGCTCAGTGTTGGGTCCAATTTTGTTTGCTCTGTATATGCTTCCTCTTGGAAACATTATCAGCAGGTTTGAAGGTGTATCATATCATACGTGCGCAGATGATATTCAACTGTATTTTTCTGTTCATCCTGACAGGACTGACAGTCTGAATGTACTGCATGACTGTTTGTCTGCAATTAATGACTGGATGGTCAACAATTTCCTCCAGCTTAACGCTGCTAAGACCGAGGTCCTTATTGTCATTCCTGACTGTACTGCTTCTAAGGTGGCTAGCTGTATTGGGTCCCTGAATTCAAATATCCACTCTAACCTGAGAAATCTCTGAGTTATTTTTGATCAGGCCATGCACTTTGAGAAACACATCCATGCGCTGACTTGTCTTCCTGTCAGCTTTAGGATCCAGTTCAAAATCCTTGTTTTAACATATAGAGCCCTTCGTGGTTAGGCACTTGAGTATCTGTCTGACTTGCTTCATGTATACGCTCCTAGTAGGACACTTAGGTTGGCTGATCACAGCCTGTTGGCAGTTCCTCGTACTAGGCTCAAAACTAGAGGTGACCGGGTCTTTGAGTCTATTGCGCCCAGATTGTGGAATGCCCTCCCATAGAATTTGAGAGCCGCAGCATCTGTTGAAGTTGAAAAAGAAGCACCTTAAGACCTACCTGTACAGGCAGGCATTCTTCAACTTGTCTTAAATGATTTAGTTTTGTAACTGCTGCTACTGTTTAATTTTGTGTCTCTGAATGTTTGTATGTATGTATTCTTGGTTTGTGTTTTAATCCTGTGAAGCACTTAGAAGTGCTTTACAAATAAATTTTACTTACTTACTTACTTACCTATTACTTTTAACAGGGTAACTATAGACAAGTCACCATGACAGATGCTGTTGCATCCACAACTATTGCACAGGCTGAAAGAATCAAGGTGGGTTAGATCAAATATGCATGGTTGGTGACAATATTGGTGTAGTGTAAATTAGGAAGTGATAGAGGTGTGCTTGCCTGGTCTCTTGACAAGTTGCGTGTCTGTCTTTTTTTTCTTAGATAAATTATACAAAAAAAATGCAACTATTAGGCAATTTTCATCTGCTAATGAAATTTCATTTGAAAAAGAAAAACAAACACCATAAAATGTCACATTCTAGGCCCACAGACTGTATAAAATAATGGATGTACCCAACATCAGCCATTGCTTTGTGGGCTGCCCTTTTGAAGTGACCACATTTGAGCAAGATGGTGGAACCGTGGCTGCAGTTTTTGGCACATACGTGTAGGGTTGTTTAGGCCATGTTTGAAGTTTGTTGTGCTGTGGGCTAGTTGCCAAAGTAATCAATGAATACAGGTAACTTTCAGGTAACAATTTTCCTCATGAATTGTGTGCAGCTGCAGAATAAGTGTGTGTAGCCACAGCGGCAGCCAATCATGAGAGTATAAATCAGTCCTGTTGCTGGGTCTTGTTATGATTTTAATTAAACTTTTCTGAATGTAGTTTTTCCATGTTGTCTCTTATTTCTGTAATTATCTTTTTATGTTGGATTATTTCCTTTACACTTAACCTATAGCTGCTAGATGCTGAGTGAACTTTCCCTTCCTTTCTAAACCTTGTATTTTTTTTCGTTTCTTTTCTTCTTTTTTACGATTCTCCCACACACTCCCTTTTTTAACAGCACTGAATTTTTCCTTTAATTCTCTCGTATGTGTTACTAAGCAAACAAACAAATAAACCTCTCGTGACTGTTTCAAGAAGTAAACAGCGATAAAATGCGAAAGAAAGGTATTTCCCATCCACATCAATCGAGATATTTGATGTGAAACACTTTGATGCATGCTTTTACTTAATATTTAATTAACTTTGACAATTAGTGTCACTTATCATCTCAGTTCGACCCAAATTACTTCTAACTATCCTCCCTCTTTGGAACAGTTGGCCCATATGAGGGGCAAATTACTATTAGGTTTGACTAAAAATGTCGCCCATGTGAGTCCAATAAATTTCCCCCTCACATCTTAACCACCGGGGTGTTTCAATGTTCCCCTTGTATACAAGCCCAGGAACACGACTGAACAATGTCTCTCTCCATCATAAACTCCTTTAGTGTGGTCTTAAAAGTTCACATCCTGTTTTCCTCCAAAATGCAAACACCCTGCTTGAGGTTGAGGATCTTCGAGTGGCTTAAAACCAGGAGAGGGAAAAAAACACATACACATAAGAAGCTCAAAGATGCTGCTGCTCTTTCCTGTGTGGGTTGAGGAAAAGGAGTCATTTCAGACTGAGAGGCGTTCACTGTCTCTTTCTCTGTCTTGCTGCTTGTGTAACCCCAGAAAAACAACAGCATTGGCTGTTTGTTCAAATGCCTGAAATGACCTATATTCGTGTTTTCTTGACAGGTGACCTCTTATGACCGTATGACATTTGTGCTTCATTAAGGAAGAAGTAATAAATGTTGTGGTGCAGCAAAATCTTTCAGGTAGGAGACTGTGGTGCATGTGACACCTACTGGCCAACAAAATTACCTAATTAAACTAAGACTTTAATAATCTGTAATAAAAGCCTATGTCAGGTTCATGGTGTATTCTTAAAGGTTCAGTCTATAAGATTTAGTGGGATATATTGGCAGATGTTGAATATTATGTAATAGGTTTGTGTTATCTTTAGTTTAAAATTACCTGAAAGTAAGAACTATTAAGTTTTTGTTAGCTTTTAATGAGCCATTTATATCTACACAAGGAGTGGGTCCTCGTCGTCAGAGAGCACCATGTTGCACCGCCATGTCTCTACAGTAACCCAAACAATGGCTCTAGGGCCATTCCCATTTTTTTCACATCAGCCACTGTAGTTAGCACCCCCTCCGCATCAAGAGTGTTGGAAAAACACTTATTTTTTAATGTGTAACTGCAGTATTCAGTGTGTCTACCAGTTTAAATCACCAAGTCCATTTGTTTTGGAGAGGAGGAGCCCTCTGGAGATAATTAAGCTCCTGGTAAAAACCTCCTGAACATCTGGATCTTAAATAATCCGAGTAAAAAATGTTAGCACAGATTAGCAGGTGCTGGGCCAGCAAGCCCTCGCTTACATTCTAATTAGCATTAGAGAAGCACTGATTTGTAACATGAAATTGTGTTATTCAGTGTCTTTACTGGTTTTAATCAACTGGTTTATTTGTTTTTTAGAGGAGGAGACTGGATAATTCAGCTCCTGGTAAAAATCTCCTAAACAATGACCATTTAAGGAATTCTAACCAGGAGCAAAATGTATTTGACGTGTACATTGATCTATTAATTTGGCCTATCTCCCTTCCACTAACAGGGAGGAAGTAGGGTTTATGGCCTATACTGGGGCCTGCCTTCAGGGGGAAATGGACATGTTTTGACTTCACTGTCTTGTCATTCATCTTTAGTATACAGTCTGTGGTCCACACAACCACTGTTTAAAAGATCTCTGTCGAAATGAAAACACAAAGACCCAACTGAAGCGCTGTCAAGAGAATGCCAAACCCACAGTTGTTGATAACGGTAACCCTAAAGCCATGCAAAGAAGAAGCAGAAAAAAAGAAGAGGATGACAACGACTAAGACAAAGAAGATGATGAAGAAGAAGAATCAATCAGAAACCTTAAAAACAGCTATGAGCAGAGACCTCTGTTGCTCATTCTGATGCCTCTGTTGACTAAAACGAGTTGGTGGGAGTTCTTTGTGGGTTTGACATTTTTCACATTACATGCAGTCATTTTGTTCATTGTTAATATAAAAGATTTGATTAGTGGGGCTTTAATTAAGTGTTTTGCTCTATGATAACCACACCTTAAGTATACTGCAGTTGTAATGCAGAAATATCGTGGGAATAATTGATTTCATAAAATTGGCAGAACATACACAGACATGTTGCCAATGTGGAGTTTTACAGAATTGTCCAATTACATTAGTTGGCGAATAGATTGCTTGCTCTCACTGTATAAATGGCATTCACTCACACACACAGGCAAGGCTTCATGGAATGAAATTGAATAATAAACTGTTGGCATCAAACCGCAACTTATTATGAAGGCCGAACCCCCACCGGCAGAAATGAGCGCTGCCTCCCAAAGATCAAGAGACAGGAAATACCTGCCGCTGAAGGGCCGGCTCTCTCAGGTCCCTGCAGATTTACTGGTGCAGCTAATGGCTCCAGCAGCGGGGCCTGTTTCTTTGCCCTCCCTCTCATGAATACATCACATCACACTCACACAGGCCAAACACACACATGCACACATACACATTGGTATTTAATGCTGAAAGGTGCTGTGTGTATGCCTGGCCACGTGCTCCAAAGAAATGGGGGGCAGCATTGTACCGGTCTACTACTGGGTCCATGCAATCTAAAGTTACAGTCATCAGTTATAACAACATTTTTAAAAAAAGCCGGCAACTAACTAACAGCAGGGCAAGAATACGCAAAATTCAACAAAACTGCTGAAGCTCGCCAGTCAAAATAACATATCTATCACATAATCATCACATGGTGTCCGCCCGTGGTTTACATTATAGCTTGCTTAGCTCAGTTTAAGCAAGACTATAGTAGCAAGAAAACAACCACATCAAAACCACATATCAGAACATTTTTCAGCACAGTATGTGTTTGTGTCATTAGTTGCACTAAAGACACATTCTGCTAAAAAGTAAATGTTGGATTTTTTTTTACAGTCTATAAGAAACATTAAATGTCCAGTGTGTAAGATTGTTATCAGTTTCATAACTATGTTTAATTTGTTTATAATCACCTGAAACTAAGGATTGTGTTTTTATCACCTTTGAATAAGCCATTTATATCCACATACAGAGTGGTTCCTTTTCCCCACAGTCCACCATGTTGTTCTACAGTACTGTAGGTCAGAACAGACCAATCAAACACTGGCTTTAGATTCACTTATTCATGTTTTTGGGTCAGCCACAGTAGTTCTCCAACACACTTGGATCATACACACCAGACCTTTAAGAGTTCAGCATCAAACCATATCTCTTTATTTGTCTCCAGCAGTTAGCCACGACAATGTTTAGTCTTGTTGTACTACTTTTTTTTTTTTTACCAGAATATCACTTCTTTTCTTTCCCGGCAAACATGGGAGCGAGAGGTTTAGGATGGTGATAAAGGTTTCTTGCCAAGAGCCTCAGCCATCTTCTGCATTATCAAAAGTTATGTGTTATAAAATAAAACTGTTTTAATTTAGATGTAGCCTTTGTGTTTACTGAGCCACTAACCGGGGGATGTACTCAATTTCTTCATCCTCTCATGTTGGACTGAGGACAGACTGGACACTATAGTGCACACTATCACCTCTCAAGGTACAAATGGTATTTCAAGACAAGACGAGCCAGTGCTAGCTGGTTAGCATGCTCATTTCAATACAATACATAAACGTCTTTGACATGAAACTGTTACTGCTTCACATAATGTTAGTTAATTTTTTGAATGTTTTAAACTAAAATTCTGGCTGTATCTTACACATTGCACCTGTAAAAAGTACTTCTATTATTAATACTGCAATGACAGAAGTGCAAAATTAACATATAAATGAAAGTTAACAGGTGTTAATGGGTGTTCAGACCAAAAAGCACTGCATAAGAAATATACAAGGGGCTGCATAGGTGAGGCCTGTTGTTTCAGGTACCAATGACACAATAATGTTTGATACAGGAAGTCCAGTTTGAGAAACAGAGAGTTTGAAGGTTTATCAGATGCCAGAACACTGCAAGACAGGATTTTAGTAAAGTTACCACAGTGGCAATTATTCTATCTTTCATTTAATAAGTTTGCTTTTGCTGCATTCCGTCAACAGTTGAGCCAGATTTAAAAGTTTTTGCTAGACGACCCTGCGTTTTTTTTTTTTTGTCAGACCCCTCTTTGGCAGGGCCCCTGATGAGCCAACACTGTGGTCTGTCTGATTGAAATGAATGAGGGGACTGAACACTGCTTTGGCAAATATAAGACACAAAAGTACTTTTTGTAGGGAAATAAAGTAGAGTTTAGTAAGAGTTAGTTGTCAGGGTAGAGCCCTCTACAGTTTCGTGCTCTCAAATTAGTTGAGGAAGAAGAGAAAGGGAAAAAGAAAGGAAAGAAGAATGGAAAAAGGAAAGGATAAGAGGGAAAGGAGTAAGGAATAATGAGAAGAAACGACAAATGGGAAAGAAGTCAAAAGAATCATTTAATGATGATATTAGTGATGTTTTATTTGTTTTTCTTGTGTTGAAAGAATAAAAAGGACCTTCAGTCACTGGATAAATGTAGTTTAGAAAAAAGTGAAATATTTTCCATTTTTATTTTAATTTTAAGGAAGAAATGTAGAATGTTTGGATATATTCAAGTAAAGTATTCGAAACCTCATAACTACAATAAGCTGAGTAAATGTACTCAGTTACTTTCTCTGATGTTCAGTCGTTAAACACACTCATATACACACTTGACTCCCTACACACACTTGACTCCATGCAGACACACAACACACTCCAAACCTCTGCCTCGCCTGGCTCTCTGCTCTGACTCACGTAGGAAAAAAAGATTTAATCATGGGAGTAAATTGGCTCGGTGGAAAAATGATTCGTCGGGGCATAATGTGCATGTGCGAGCCATTTCGACTCATTATGCCGTGATCTGAAAGGTTATGGAATTGAAACCAGCATGAGGGACGAGGCTTCCAAGGGCACCAAGAGCGCCGGGCCCCGAGAGCGGCTCCACATGTTGTCTGACAACACACTACCACGGCAACGCCAAGGGGGGGGGCACAGCGGCATGAATTGTGGGTAAATCTAATTGGGTGGCTCTGCTCTAAAAACCTCAGTCAGATGAATGAAATGAGGTGTTTGTTGTTCCAAATTACACTGAATTAATGTATACACTTTCACTTACCACACACACACACACACACACACACACACACACACACACACACGGATGCCATCATCTGTGGTGTTTGTTTCCAGCTGTTATATGCTGCGTGTTTGTTAACGGGGGAACGTACACCACAAGGCCATGTGGATATCCAAACATTCCACTCATGTAATAGCCGAATATTTGATTGTAACATTATGGGCATTAATATGCTGCTATAACAGCCTCCTCTAATGTAAGGCTTTACATCAGATTTTGGTACAGGTCAATCAAATTAAATAACAAAATAAGGCGTTTACCACGTTCCCCAAAACCACACATGTAAGCATTTTCTGATCTGACGCCTCTATCAGCAGGCTGACGTATGTACCTTACAGAGCCCTTACAAATCATTACCTGAAAAATAAATCTCTTTTATTGACATTACAACACAATAGCTAAGGTTTGGTTTGGTGTAGGGAGAAATCATGGCTTGAGTTCAAAGAAGTCCTTTGTTTTTAAGGGGAGCTTTGTCATCATGGTTACAATGACCACAACGTTTAGGTCATGGAATGACTGTGGTCGTGCTTGAAAAAAATCAGAGCTGATCGAAATGGGTTACAGTTCATCCCACAGGTGTTGGATGGGGTTAAGGTCAGGGCTCTGTGCAGGACAGTCAAGTTCTTGCTCCATCTTTCCACAACCTTAAAGTCCAGCTGAAGTTAAACTGCATTCTGTCTGCATTCATTGTTGCAGAGACCAAAAGGGAGACGTTTACATCTTTTGGTTTTATGATGGCGCTCCCTAGTTTTGCATTAATTTGATGGAACCCTGCTGTGGAATGCATCCACTTAGATAGAGACATTATTTCCATACAGCAAATCAAATATTGAGGAAATCTCCCTCCAACATGAACAAACAGCCCTTATCCTGGAGCCCACAGGGATAAAGAAAGCCAGGAAGACCAAAGAACACCTGGAGAAAGTCTATCGAGGCAGAACTCAAGGAATCAAGAACATCCTGGAAGGAAGTCAGAGAAGATCGCCCAACAACAAACCAGCTGGAGAAAATTTGTGAATGACCTATGATCCCCAAGGAGCAAAATGGTTTATGTCAAGTAAGTCAAATCAAATACTACATAAAGCAAAAACATCAGCATTGTATCATAAGCAGAGCGGACGGTTACACTGAGCCAGACAGCTTCTCCACACTAAAGCCACACACTCCAGCACCCACATTATCTAACATATGAACATGAATACATGTCTTGTCCTGCACCTTACAGTAGCTTGTTGAATGAGCCGACAAGCAAACATTCACTTAGAAAAAATCCACAGCTAACTTCAGTTTCAAAGCTAGAGGCTGCTCAGGTGCAGCACATTAAATAGCATGGAAGTGTACTTGTTAATGTGTATCTGGTCTGACAATGACACTCTTCCGTTCTGTATGGTAGAACACAAACACTCACAAGTTTCCTATGGCGTAACACTGGTACCGTCAACTTCCCCATAGTGTAACACAGGCAGTCTCCCATTCTCTTCGTTCTCTCTATGGCCTAACTCTGACTGTAACGCTGACAGTCTCACAGTCCTTATATCTCAACACCAGCATTCTGACTTTCCCTATGATGTAACACCAGCACTCTTGCTCCCCACAGTGTGACACCGACTGTAACATCGGCACTTTCTCATTCCCTACAGTGTAACACGGCCACTCTGGTTCCCTACAGTGGGAGCTCAGGTGTAACACTGGCACTTTAATTGCCTTCAGGCAACCAGCATACTATCTCTTTCTCTATGGTGTAACACTGGCAAGCTTACATTCACTCTTACAATGTAACACAGGGTGTAACACTGGCACTCTCATGTTCTTATGGTGCAATAACAGCACTGTCTCATTCCCTCTGCTGAAACACGACACTCCTTCTCTAAGCTGTTATATCAACGCTTTCTTTTCTCTATAGCATATTACTAGCACTCTCGTTCCCTACAGTGTAACATTGGGTGTTCTTTTTATACACAACACACTTAAAAATCATGTCAACATTACTTATGAATCCAAAATGGGATTACTAAACTTCATTTGTGTTTGACTTTAAAAATGCATTTTATTTGCCTAATTCAATCCATACCTTAACCATTATTAGCACTAAACCTAAACTATTTATCATTAAGAAGACCATTACTGGAACCCAAACAAACTAACACCAAAAATGCCAAAAGCATACTTTGAACCTTTGTGTATAAGCGTGGAGATGACTTTCCCAGTTCAGAGAAAATTACTCCCAATTCTCAAGTTTTACCTTAGGATCAGTTTAAGAAGGAAAGAAGGGACAGAAATACAGAAAGAAGAAGGAGGGAACTTCCTGTATGTTTTCTGGAAAGGAAAGTGATGAGGGGAAAAGGAAGGACAACATACAAAAAAGAACAAGAGGAAATTGCGCTTGTATGTTTATCCATCTGTATAGAATAACTTCACTGGTAAAAATAAAAATAAAAATACAAACATCACTTTAATTTTGGTTAAAATTGTATAGTTTCATGCACTGTTCTCAATACAACATATCTGAAACAAACAATGGCACATTCCAACGAAATAATTTTTGCCGTATCCAGATTGTTGTTTTATGTTGTATTCTGGAAGACAGACAGCAACACAAACATACACAAAGTCCACCCAACACACATACACACATACACTGCAGAAGAAAGAAATGTTACACCAGTCTTCAATAGGGTCTGGCTCTGGATAAACAGCATAGCCAAGAACATACTGGTCCTGCATTGCTCCATCATAGTCATGGTGAATCACACACACACACACACACACACACACACACACACACACACACACACACACACACACACACTCCAGCTCCAGATGAGAATAAATTCCTCCTTTTTTGTTGTTGTGAGCAATGCTTTCCATCAAACACTACTCAGCAGGAAGGTCATTTTTGGGAAGAGAAATGATTCCTTCTCTTGGTATTACACTGTTTCTTTTCCAGTGAACATAGTTTTAGAAATCTTTGGGTAGGCTATATTAAGCTGAAGGTGGGACCTACTATATGGATGTCGTCATTTGTCACCTTTTGTTTGGCTCAGGGATTAAACCCTTACAGTCAGCAGCACCTGATCCAGTCTCCAAACCCACATTGCTGCATGAAATATTACATGTTCTAGGCCGAGCCTATAGAAAGCCTGTGTAACTAATCCCTGCCTTCTGAGCTGAGGAGAGCTGAGTAGGGAAAAAACCCACTCTCAGACCCTTGACGACATGCTGGGAGAGTTAAAACCCTGAACGGGCAGCCAAAGAAAAAGCAACCCAAAAATCATCAGGTCTATTTTTTTTCAGTGACATGATTTACTATGAGAACTGAAGATGAAGAGAAAGCACATTCCTCTTGTGTGGATTCTCCCAGGGAATGGAGGTTAGGCTTACTCCTCTCTCTGTCTCGATGAAACCATCTTGGCTCCAGAGACCAACTGAGGTTTCTCTCCACTGCAGATTCCACAAAGACTCAATGTGTTCAGGATGAAAGCTTCAGGCTGTCTCAGCTGATGGCTGTGCTCTGGAAAGTGACCCCTCTGCTGCTTCCTGTACTATCTTCACATGAGGTTGGAAGCTAAAGTATGACCATCACTCTGTCTGTACAACAAGAGGAGAGAAGACAGAGGCCAAAGCTCTGTTAGCACCGCCTACAGGCTGCAGTGCTCATTACACCACACAATAAGGAAGTATGAACCATACTGCTTGTAATGGGGCTTCATTCACAGTGAGGCACAAGAGGAAACATTAATTAAGATGAAGCACATAGTGCAGTGCAGAGGCAAAATTCAGGCCAGCTTCCATCTCCAGGTGGTCAAAAAACGATGCTTTGTCATGGCCCGCATGTGGTATCGATGCCAAAGGCACCCTTTAGCGTCTTTGTGAGACACACCAGGTGACTCCAATGTAAACCCATTTGTAGCCATACTTGACGCTGCAAGCAACTGGCATAGTATAAAAGAGCAAGAAAGTCTATGTGGGAAATCTGTGTGACACCAAAACTCAACATTGTTGTTCTCAAAGGTTGTTGCGCACTAATGTTAGTCACGTGACATATTTACGTCACATCCCATTTGTCAAATACCAAACATACTTCTTCTTTTTTTAAAACCAGAACATGATGTTTATCTAAACCTAACCAAACAGGTTTGTTAGCTAAACCTAACCACTATCGTATGTGTTTCTGCTGTGCATCAGATAGAAGCACTAAGGGTGACAAAGTGTTAGTATTTGATGACCTGGGTCTAGGATGAGAACGGGTTGAAAATTCCCACCAGCCACCACAGAGCACTGGCTAACATGTGTTTGTTTATTTGTTTATTAACAAGGATCCCTGGACCGCCCTTCTTGGGGCCCCCATGTTCAAACAAATCACAGCAGTTCTTGGATGCCCTATGGCAGATAAAACATAATGTGCCCTCTAGGGTGCCTTTGTGGAGAAAATGTGATGGAATGCCCTCTAACCCTAGGTGTACAACCTAACACATTGACAGATTGACACTGACTGGAAGTCATTCATTCCAGTGGAGGTAAAAATTGGGAGAAGGAACGGACTAGCGCGCAGCTTTGTCTACTTGGGCGTTGACAACATGAGAGTAACGGAGTGTTACGGTGCTGGAAGTAGGAAATAAATTGCAATTGCAGTTGTAAACAAACCATATCTCATTTATTTATGCAAAAGAAAAATAAGCATAAGCTTTTTTTCCACTATTAAAAGTTTTTGTTGACCATAGGTTGATTTCTATGCGGTTGATAATTAATCTATATTTTCGAATTTTGCACTCATTTCCATAGCCCATTTCACACCTATATATCAGCTCTTTCAATAGTACACTACTCAACTCATCACAGTTCAGTTGGTACAGTGACAGTAAACATGAGAGATCTTTGCAGGCAGATAATGCTAGCTCTTCTGCTAGATGACTTTGTGGCTTTCGTCCATCATGAAATGACATCAGCACGCTAGCTAGCCGCCCGCATCTGGCCAGGTCTGTCAACGACGGAACCTCACGGTGTTGTTCTGGGGGTGGGGAATGCATCGGGGAAACGCTCCATTAAAACAGGAAAAAATACGTTGTGCACCCGGTGTAAAGCAGTGTTTCTCAGTGGAGGTACGCATACCCCAAGGGATGTATTTTATCCCTTTATATAGGCTTTTTTTCTATCAAAATGGATGGATGGATCCATGGATTTTGGAAGGCTGTGGTCATGTGACCAATGCGCTGAGGGGAGGAAAGAAGCAAGCGGTCCCAAGCAGCCCAGTTCAGAGGTAGATTGAGGCAGGATGGGTCACAAAACATAGGTCTTTCCCCTGGTGTGTGGAACTGTGTGAACTCTGAGTCATTTTATGGTACGTCATCATCACGTTTCTTTTCTTAAACCTAACCATATTAACTTTACCTGTCTAAACCTTAAGATGCCCAACCATGTTTCTTTTCCTAATCCTAACCTTTGTAACTTTACCTTAATTACATAACTTTACATTGAGTATGTAACATCATTTGTGGGCCACTAATTTGTAGCATATCATCTTCATTTTTAAACACTCTGCAGGTCTTTTAGTTTTAAAAACAGATATATTTCACATACATTTTTTGTAATTTTCTTCATATTTTTTACTGTTAATATTATTTTTTCTGGTTGCAGTGTGTTGCTGTATTTAGTTGGATCATCTGTATTTGAAGCATGTTTCTGTATCTGGTTGTGTTTTCTGTATCTGCAGCTTATTTTTGTATCTAGTTGTGTTTTCTGTATTTGCAGCATGTATCTGTATTTTTAGTTTTTTCTCACTTTGCATGTGGTATCAAGATGTTTTGTCTATTTGCATGTTTTCTAAAGTTGCGGTGCGTTGAGCTCTCAGGGCCACCACACAAGATCTATTATATGTCGCAAATATCAAGCATGTTTGATCAGAGGGGAGCCTCAACTGAGGCAGTTGTGACACTTGGGAACAACTTGTCTTTTGTAGCTGCCTATGGAAGAGTTACAGATCGATACCAATAGCCTTTAGTCCTTTGAAAAAATGTAGAAGTTTGAGCTGTGCTGCCTTGAGAAAACTGTATAGGTGCCACTAATTGTAATCATTTTAAAGTGACAAATCAGCAATGATGTTGGTGTACAAAGCACATGAGAGAGGTCTGGGGATTCCAAGCAAACCAAATGAAGTATTTATTTTTGATTATTTTCCCATATAGTTGGTGCTGTGGCTTTAAGTTGAACAGTTCCTACCAATGTTTTGCATGTTAAGGCGATCACACTTGTGTTCGTCACTATGTCCTTCTGTGGTCTCTGTCTTCCTGCTGTCTCTGTGAGCTGTCTGACATATACTCTGTCTGGAATCAGGCCCAAAGCTCTGCTCTGCTGACGTGACTGGACAAATTAGTGTTACTCCAGCTAATATATTCAAACTGCTGCCGAGCGGCTGCAGAGGACATTGAGAAGTATTAGAAATGATAGCCTTGACTGTCAGCGACGCTAACCACTCCTGAAAAGGTGACAGCACATTTGGCTGCTATTTGCTGCGGGAGAGAAAAAAAATACCTACAAGTTTAACTTTGGGGCATTTTGATCTTTAATTCATACGGGATGTGGAAAATGTGTTTGGTCTATTCACATCTCAAAAGAGTCATTCTGACGAGAGAAACATGCTGTGGAGATCATCTCACGCCATCACGCCTTCAACACTTTGATGATTTTGTACTTTCTCTGTGCCAGTCGACTCATTGACAAACTATCCTTTCATAAAAAGCTCAAGGAGAAACAACTCCGCACCACTCCCGTCGAGCTCTTACGCACGCAAATGCTGAATATTTGAGGCGACTCCTGGATGTGTTTTATGCAGACGACATCTGACAGGCTTGGAAATGAAGCCAGGGCAGATATGAAAGCCGGCACTGTCTGTCAAAACCAGGAAATAATCAACCCCCTCCATCCACCTCAGGGGCCCAGCTGAAAGTCATTAGCCCAAAACAATGTGCTGCTTCTACTGTTAGTCTGAAAAAAATAATAATAGTAATAATACTTAGGAGAATTACCATAATGATCTGAGAGGATCTCAATTATCTGGTGTGTTTTCGGCCCACTCTGGAAGATTGCAGCGCGGTCACTGTCAGGGGTGTGGACGGGCTGCACTGTTGGAATATCTGGGGAAAATTGGTCAGCATTTATGTTCCAGTTCCAGCCTTGATTATAATAGCCAACAATGATTACCCATCTCTAATCCTATTAGCCTTTGTTTGGAACATGGGATGAAAAACATTATATATGAAAAGAGCATTCAAAAAATCATAAAACTACATCCATATGCTTTCCAAGTATGGCATTTTTATTTTAATAAGTCTAAATTTAAGCACTACACAGAGAGAATTGCACAAAAGAACTCGATATAAAAACTACATTTATCTGCAATATTACAAGCAAAAGTATAAAACACATACACTTAAAAACAAATATATACACCTGACCAACCTGTGCTGTAAGTGCACTGGATGAACATTATTTCTCCTGCAATATAAAGCAACAGTGAACTACATGCTGTACTGAAAGGTGACATTAAGACCTCATCTCTACCTGGTATTACTATGTGATCTGTATCTGGATACCAAACGCAGATGTAAATGCGTGCAGCACTGAATACAATCAGTTTGGCCAGACCCCATCTGAAGGCGGTCTGGAGAAAATGTAGTCTGTGGCCATCTTTTGAAAATGGTAAATGGGTCACCTCACTGCCCTTCTTCCTGTTCAAGCTGCCTGTCAAAAACAAGCAGCATTCTCGTGGGCTAAAAATTGAGCTAATGCAGAAGCGTTGAAAACTGCAGTTCATCGAATGGCCACTAGGGGCTGGCTGCAGGAGCAAGTCAAGACCCCATGTTAAAATGCCCGACTTTATAGCAGAAATAAACATGTTACCAACCTGGTGAAGGAAAAAAAGCAGTTTTAGTCTCTACAGCTAATTTCAACAATCACAACCTGTAAGTATATGAAATTAGGTTTCAAAGTCATAAAAAAAATAAGTATTCTCTGCTTTGAAATGCTGCGGCTGTGTCTGCTGAAGGTGCTGAGCCAAAGAATGAGCCGCTGCGAAGCAACAGACTCTCATTCAGCCACTAATGTTAACCAAAAGCACACACATTTGGGCTGAAAGACCAAAAGGTACATCTGTGATGACTTTTGCTTGTGTTTGTATGTTTGTATCATTTAACAGAGTTTTTTATTCATGTATTGGACTGAAAGAGCTAAGAGAACTTGTGGCACTGATGCTATGCGCTCTAATGCCAGTTTTGTATTAAACTGGTAAGGGGTTATGTTAAGGATGGCTCCAGTGCATCACTGAGCCATGATTTCAGGCCCTCCAAAAAAATCCTGTGCGTAAAATTTACTTAACCCAGACTTTAAGACTTAAAGTTACACATAATAAAGGGAGTGGCAGCGGTAAAACAACATGGAAACAAATGAGCTAGAGCCAGAACATGTTACTGGCTTATGCACTTGGTGAGCAATTTTCATCTAATTGAGTGGGGTGCTATCTTCGATTCTAGTATCCAGCTCTCATAAAACATCCATACCATAAAGCAGCATTGCTTTGGGACACTCTCATGGGTTGGCAATGACCTGGGACAAGGATAACATAACCAGAGTTTGACAGGTTCACCCACTCCTGCTTAACATGCAAATTAAGATCTGATCACAATCAGCCAGATTCAAGATAACAAAAAACACTCAATATGAAGTGTAAATGTCAATGTCCAATTAATGTATCCAGATACAGATGGCATGTTCATCATATGCTATAATATATGAAAATGTAGTTGTTGTTTTTTGTGTTGTTGTTGTTGTTGTTGTTGTTTTTTAAGAAATCTAACATGACACATCATTGCTGATGATATGTTATGCTTGTGCTGTAACATGTTGGATTCAGTCAGAAATGGATACAAATCATTCACTCAGAGGAGAAACCATCTGAATCCACATGTTATTCCAATGATCCTCGTAGTTCAGACAGGAACAAGCTCCAGAGAGCTGATCTTCGATGTCATCAAGAGACAAACCCCAGGAGGTGGTCGGCTGACAATAAATTACAGCTTGGCTTTGTGGACATACAGAGTCCTTCTGTAGAAGGTTAATGTCCACGTAAAAGCTTTATTTCATTTCAGTGCTGAGCAGAACTACTTTCTCCATAAAATCACCCCAGGTGCCATCATGCTGTGCAAAAGCACACCGCCAGTTCAGGATTTATCTCCTGATGACATTGTGTAGATTTTTAGCAGTGTTAGTGTGGTTTTCAGAGACATGATCACAAATCTAGACTTAAACAAAAGAGGAATAAAATGTGAATTCAGCTTTAGGTTGGATTCCCTTTCAAAGAGAGCAACAACAACCGGAACCTTTTTACAGTAGATGCCACTTCTATTTCATCGCAATCATCCAGACAGGCATGATGATCTCAGGGAAGCCTTCCTGCCTCTTCACAGCCAGGATCTCCAGACCTGCCTTGGCGATGATAATCTTCATGATGTCCAGGTGACGGCTGATGCTGCTATCGATGGGGTCCAGCTTGCAGCCCTGCCGCGCCATATTGTCTTTTATTATAATAACACCGTTTGGACGTAGACTCTTCTTACAGCGCATCAAGAAGTTCATCAGGTCCTTGTCTGTTAGGTGGCCTGACAATAAAGACAGATAAGGGATGAAGACCAAAAAAAACAACTAATCACAACTGAGATACCTGTTTCTGCAGGGATCTTTGTTTCTATTAGCTTTCCTACTGCTGTATGCCAGCACTTGCATAGGTAGATGGAGTCAGCTGCTCTTGACATAAAAACAGGTTACATTGTACCATTGGTTGACCTGGTGTAATCTGGTGGTAAAGACACAAACTCATGTAAAAATGCGAAAGATTATAGCTTTGTTTCTTTTACAAACAAGCAAACTAAGCCAGAAGTCCTTGCCCCCAGCTCTCCCTGGAGGATCCCGAGATTAACCCAGCCCTGATGGGACAGTATTATTTTGTGTTCTGTACTTCCACAAGGAGGCGTCCAGAAGATTCCCTGATAGAGAGCTAAACCTCTTTAACTCAGTTGTTTAGTGGAAGGTATACGCAGATATACGGGGTACACCCACCTTGTTTTCTGGCTGTTTACAGTATACCCAACCATCAGCCAAAAAAGTAATTTGAATATATAGGAAAGTATACCCACTTCCTCCTTGGTAACCTACCACCCTACCTAGTAGCACACCCACCTCATCAACTGCCACTATACCACTACCTCAACTGCAGTGACAGTTGTACTCCAGGCTGCTTCTGTGTCTTCAGGTTCCCAATCCTGCCCCTAAGACTAAGCTTCGATACCTTACCAAGGAAACTTATTTTGCCTATTTTTATCCATCTTTTAATCTTATTTCTGACACTATTTGAAGCTCTTGACCAGAGGTGAGGGTTGGAACAATGATCAGCTGGTAAATTTTGAGATCTACTTTCCAGATCAGCTCCTTCTTCGTTAGAACCGTCTGTTGATCTAATGCTCCATCTTAGCCTCAGTGATGAACAAGATCCTGATATACCTGAGCTTCTTCATTTGGGGTGGCAACTCAGTTCCAAACCTGGACTTTGGACAATCAGCAATGTCCAAAATATACCACAAAAATCAATAGCCCAAAAGTATAAAGTTGGCTGTTAACTACCAAGGTTCATCCAGGTAATGATGGAAGGATAAAGGGAAGAGGCCTAAAATATTCTGTCTCTGAGGAATCATGCCTTTCAGGAAATTGGAAATCACCTCAAATAAAAGAAACCCCTGGAATTCTGATAACATTAGACAGTTCAATTCTTGAGCAATTCGCATCCAAGCCAATGAGCAGTGTACTTTTTAAATGGTAAGTAATGAACAGAATATAAACTTACATGCCACCCACTGCATCCAGATGACGTCGTACTTGTTTTTTGGAGGTGTGAACTCTTGCAGGTTGTAGCAGTAGTAGGTCTCTATGCGATCGGCATCGTCGCCAAGGTACTCCTCGTGTGCATGGAGCAGGAAGTGCTCCATCATGTCCGCCATCTCCATTTTCTCAAATACAGGAAGGAGGACGCCTTTGGTCACACGACCGATCCCAGATCCACAGTCCAGAGCACAGTGTGTGCCAGCCTTACCAGGACCCTGTGGGTGAAAAACATGAATAACTGTCAAAATTCAACTTTTTTTTGAGGAAAAAGTCAGTATAATTTCTCAACTGAAGATCATTTGCAAGGCATCCATAAAAAATAAGAGTTATGTTTCCCAGAAAACAAAATGTATATTTAAATGTCAGTTTCCCTGCTGCATGTTATTACCATATCTATAAGTCAGGGATCTAGACTTAATTTTTCTGTGTTGCCAGATGTCAGAGCTCTGTACCTCAAAAGAACCGACAGCACAAACAAGTCAACCTCAGTTCCTCAGGGCAACAAAACTATGAACTTTACCACAAGGGAACAAAAAGTCACCTCTCTTGAATCATGCTGCTTTTTCTTCCTTTTCATTTGGTATTCTGACCTCACTCCAACCCCTCCACATCAGGGGCCCCAGTGTGTGATTGTATGAAAGATGGGGCCCTGAGGAGCTCTGTGCTTGTTACAAGAGGCTTCCTGGTTTCTGTGAATTACTGCCATATTGCTCCGTATGTATGTAGCTCAGTTTAATCTGGATGTAGTCTAAATCTTTTCCTTCCCCAACTTGTGTTTAATGGAGATGTCAGGTTTAAACAGGAGCTGTTCACAGCCAGGGAGGAGGATGTGTAACTGAGCACACATTTGTGGAAGACTTGGCGGAAGAGAGAATACTTTGGTTTATTATTCAGGGTTTTTGCATCCAAGTGATGAGTTAAATGTGAGTTTCTAGACATAAAATGCACATAAAGAAAACATTCAATCTGAAGCAAACATCTGTGACTTTACCTCAGAAATTCTAGACTTTTTCAGGAGCACGAATAGCAATTCATCAATCTAAAAAGACCACATGTACCACACCAGTGTAAGGTTTTATGAAATGCTTTATGAAAAGCTTCTGAACTTGATTATGTACAATTCAACAGATCATACTGTTTTTCAACCCAGCCCCTACTGTAATATAATGTTCTACAGACTTCTTCCAACACAGTCTCACAGAATACGTGAAATTGACACAGATTCTTAACAATGCATGTTGGTGGGCATGAAATGTCGTGCACCAAAACAATGCCAATGCAAAGTCTATTATGAACTGACACAGGTTTGCTGTGAAGCGGTCACAGTTGTCGCACAACAAAAGATCCTCACTGACTCTTCATTGGCATTGATTTTGTGTTGTCAACACATCATTTTAACACATTTCATGTCCACCACCACATTTTGCTTTGTCAAGATGTCATATCCATTTCACATTTTTTTTATAAGACCAGGCTGTAGCTATATTAATGCGCAGCACAACCGTACTTGTAGTAAATAAGTATCTAATATCCCTCTGTAGCAGAGTTGCTAGGTATATGATGATTATCCTATTTGAATTATGTTTTTTATAACCCTGTGTACAATCCCTCATTCTCAAAACCACCATCTCAACAATGACACGCTTTTGTTTTGTTCAAGTTTGACATTACTGTCCTCAAGTATTGTGTACAAAAATGTTTCTTGTGACTTCTTACACATGAGGATGCATTTTGTGTTGTATCTGTAGCCTGCATTTATGATGCAAACTCAGTTCTTCATGCACCGCAGTGTGAATTTAAATGAACTGTAGTTTGAAAATGGATTATGGTAATCCTGCTGTCTTTGCATGATTATTTGGTTTCCAGCATCTGACAGCGCTGCCTCTCCCTGGTTTAACATCAGTGCAGTGGCCTTAAAATAAAAGACATTATAACTCTTCTTATCTCATCTTTTAGAGAAGATAATACAATTTTTTTAAATCAAAGTAAAAGTATTGGTAGTCTAGTTTTCTATCAGGTTTTACTGACTCTTTCCTGCATTTCTGTGAATTTGTTGTCTTGGCTTTATTAGTTTCAGAAAATACTGTACCTGTCCTACAGCAAATATATCAACATTTCTAAAGTGGTGTGCTTTAAAGGCGCTGTATGTAAGAACGTGGCCAAAATGGTTACTGCACTCAAATTCAAAATACTGCTGCGAGTCATGTCTGCCCACCCGCCTCTACAGATTCGAGGTTGCTGGACAGCGGCACGCTGGAGACTGATTTGTTTGCCCACGGACGGCTGCCGTGGCAGGGCCGCGTCACCGCGTCACCGCGTCGCCGCGTCACTGCGTCGCTGCGTCCGTGATCTTCGGTTTTCCAGCGGACCATTCGAGCAAGTCCGGCCTCTCTGCTGCTAAAACTGCTGCCGGGATACAATGGAGGAGCTGGCTGCTAATGTTATGTACCGGGACACTGCTAATGCTGCTTGCTGTGCTGCTGTAGCTCAGTCGTAACTGTAACTGATGCTGAGACTCTACTGACTGCGTGACTGGTAGACGGCGGTGGGTGGCGCAACAGGCCAAAACACAAATTCAAAACATAAACATTTGCTGACCGTAAAATATTTTTTAAAATGCAAATATTCTGGCTGTACTATTGTTGTCGGTGAGATCAGTATGTTATATGAACATTATTCCTTAGTTTCTGTGACATATTAGGAGGATTTTACGACTATTTGCTTTAGATTTCTTACATATAGCTCCTTTAAAGGAAATTCTAATAAAAAAAGGACTACAAGTAAACTTCAAATCTTCCAGTGTTGTACTGATTTGAGTTCTATTTAAGATGGCCTTTGATTTGTGATTTGTTTTATCCTGTTAGGAGCTTAAAGTACTAGTCAATAGACTGATAATTCAATCAACAGAAATAAGCTTTTGCTAACTGGTAACCTTAAGTCATTTACAAAGCAAATAATTTCTGATTCAGAATTCTCATGTTAGAATTTTGTGTTTTATATGATCAGTCATTTTTCTCTGCATTCTGACATTTTATAGGCTAATCATTCATTCATTCATCTTCTAACCGCTTCATCCTCTTGAGGGTCGCGGGGGGGCTGGAGCCTATCCCAGCTGACATTGGGCGAGAGGCAGGGTACACCCTGGACAGGTCGCCAGACTATCGCAGGGCTGACACATAGAGACAAACAACCATTCACGCTCACATTCACACCTACGGACAATTTAGAGTTACCAATTAACCTAGTCCCCAATCTGCATGTCTTTGGACTGTGGGAGGAAGCCGGAGTGCCCGGAGAGAACCCACGCTGACACGGGGAGAACATGCAAACTCCGCACAGAAGGGCTCCCACGCCCGGGATCGAACCGGCAACCCTCTTGCTGTGAGGCGAGAGTGCTAACCACCACACCACCGTGCCGATAGGCTAATCAATTGATCCAAAATCATCATCAGATTATCAATGATAAAAAACAGTTGATAGTTGCAGCCTAATTGTGTCTGCAATGATAGCTCAGTGCATACAATGTAATCTGTAACATGTCTTGGTCTCATGACAGATAGAGCTGAGTGCTGAGAATAGAAAACTGACATTTAACGCATCAAATGTGCTGTACTGTATTAATCAGTAGCAGTGAGCAGCTGTATCACCTTAAGCTTTGTTAAATCAAGGCTTGTTGTGTTTACATTAGCACCAGTGGAAAAGTAGCCACTTAGCTGCCTGGAGTTCCTCTAAAGCATCCAATCTTAGCAGTTTATAATTAGAGCTCCTGTAAAACTGATCCTCTAAATAGCTCCGTCTCTGGGCCAAACCCATTCCCCTGAATTAGCACTTGGGCTCTACCAGCATCTAAAAAAACACTCTAGTCCACACTGACACTCACATGATCACACACAGATACATGTGTGCACGCATACAGAAATGTTGAGATATGTGAGGAAGAGGTTTTTAAATGCAGAGAATGATACTTTAAAGGAAAGTTTTGACTCCTTGGGGCATACACTTTTTGATTTTCATGCAGAGAGTTGAAATGATATGATGATAGTTATTGTAGCTCTCATATCTGTACACAAAATACGAAGCAGTCAGCAGCAGGCTGACTTGGCTTAGCATAAAGAGTGGAAACAGGGGGAAACAGCTAGCCTGGTTCTGAAGAAAGGTAACATAATCCATCAGATAACAGGCAATTGGCAAAGACTCCACAAAGTTACTGATTTGTACCAAAATTTAGTCCAGTACATAACAGCCAATAAAACTACAAATTGTTTTTGTGCGGTTTCTGTGCAAATTTAATAAAAAATGTAATATGTTAATTAGTGAGCTTTAGAGGTTTTTGGGAGGCAGATTTTGTCATCTTTGGATGGACCCAGGCAAGCTAATTCCCCCTGTTTCCAGTCTTGGTGCAAAGTGAAGTTATCTGGCTGCCAGTAACTTTAAACTAAGTGCATAGAGATGAGAATGTTATAAATCTTATCATCTAACTCTCAGCAAGAAAGTGGAGAAGCTTATTTCCTTAATTTTCAAACTTCTCATTTAAGATGCATCCCCTTCGATAAATTCTAGCCCATATTGTAGTTAATGAAACTACAGATATTTCTCAGCAGAGAAGACTAAGAAATATATCCTCCTCCACTGTGAACAAATGAGTTCTTGTAAAAACTGACCATAGTACAAAGTGATTAACAGCTGTTGGCTCAGCTTGTTCTGCCGGGGTGTTTATGAGGTTGACATCAAGTCTGAGCTACTATTAGAAACTGCACCTCCTCCTACATAAAACAAGGTGGAATTCTTTTTATGTAGTCAGGAAAATGAATTCCTCACCCAGAATAGATTGTGACATGAGTATTCAGAGATAGCTACAACACTGTAAATCTATATGCTAGTGAAAAGCTGTTAGAAGCTACAGTATGTACAGTGTAAATGATAGAGAGAGACATCTCAAATCTTACTGTCAGTTTCCCTGGTGGACTGTACTGTAAATAGTAGTTATCTAGGGGTAACTCCTCTTCTATGAGTTTGTCTACCCTCTTGAGGCTGAGAAAGCACCTGAGAAAGTTTCTGTGCTCACCACCTGACCTGGGGGTCAGCCAGGGGTCAGCTTGTAGCTAGAGAACTACTCATAGAAATGCCAACATATCCAGGTAAATACTATTTCTATTTCATATGTGCTCTGCCCTCTAAATATCTCTCTCTTCTGGGGAGGACAGGCCCTTCCAGAGGTGCCTGTGCTCCACCTGAGTGGGGCACATGGAACTGCCACAGTTAATGGTGAATGGCTGGAACATGCAGAAGAGTGTGTCTTTTGTTGTCTGCACCTCCAATACCTCCAGTGGTGTTAGCTCATTCTCTCATGGATGAGACTGTCCAGGGATACTGCCAGGAGGGCTATGTTGCTCACAGGTGTCACTTCCTGGGCAGCACTGTGTAGCACATATCAAAAAAGCCAGCTGTTACCCTGTCCATGTCAGAAGGAAGCAATGGCCAACTTGACCTGGTCAAGTTGTCCATGTCCGAAGGAAGCAATGGCCAACTTGACCAGGTCAAGTTGTCCATGTCAGAAGGAAGCAATGGCCAACTTCACCTGGTCAGAGGAACCATCTGGGTGTGCGTAATCGAAGATGGGTACCATCTTGGGTAGAGCCACACTTGGCATGACCTAGCATGTGGCTGGGCATGGAGGCTTATGATAAAATCTATGGCCCAGGCCATGGAGGGAGAGACAGAGGGAGCTCCAGCCTCTCAGTGGCCAAGGCAAATAGACAGGGCAGGCCATCAAAGGGATAATGGTGATTGGTAGAGTCGTCATCTTTAGAGAGGAAGGCCAGGCCTTTCTCCTTATAGACCCAACAGTTGTTTTCCTCATTCTATTCCTCCTCCTGGGGTAGAGCAAGGCAGGTGGTGCAGGAGTCAGCCTCAGCCTGATGCACAGGATGCAGGAACCATGGGGGTCCAGTAAAAGCAAGCCGAGGTAGAGGCGGCACAAGACTTTTGTGGAGAAGACACAATGCTAATGATGGCTCCTGCGACACCAAATGGTGAGACCGAGCTCATGTTAGTCCAGTTCTGTGGCTGAGTAAAAAAGGGAGATGTGCAATGCATGCACTTTATAGGGAGCAGGTGCAGTGTATGTGCTACCCCCTGATTGGGCAGTGAGTACAGAAAATCTTTTCTCAGGTGTCACAGCGCAGCCAGCTACTTCTACTCAAGAACAAGCTCTTAGTACTTCTTCAACCGCTGTCAGAATTTGAGTTGGAACCTTGTTACTCACCACAAACCGCTTCAGAAACTGCCGAGAACCCTCTAGATCGATGTTGCATATCTCCACAAAATCTCCCAGCATGCCCTCCTCTGAGGCAGGGACGTCCTCATAGAACTTCTGAGCTCTGTAGTAAAACTGTTTCTCTCCTTTGATGTACTCACAGGTGACTGGAAACAGCTTCACTGTTAGGACACATGGATGCACATAAAGAGAACAGAGACAGGATTGTTTAATAGCCCTACTACAGATTCTACAGAGGTATGGTGAGCTCACGTCTTTCAGATTATTTTTTTCATTTTCATACTTGTAGTCTTCAGACCCAACCAATGCTGACCCAGGTGACATCACTTGAGGAGTCATTTATCAGAGTTGCATAGCTCCCTCTGGAGACACTAAAGGCTTTACACGTTTTACACGTTTCCTTTTAAGTAAGGCTAGGTTACTCTTTAACTTGTACTCCAACTATTTAGACTTCCATAAAATCCAAGCCCAAACTGAGATAACCCCCCATGACATCATCAAGAAATAGAAAACAAATTAAAAGTCCCTGGGCCTTAGATTTTTAGTTGACTGGTTCTGATAATGTGTCTTTAGGCAGAAATCTTGGTGGTGAGGTGGTGTGACTACATAGTGAGTCAATTCAAAGATGCAAGTGGATGCTCACAGACATAGATTCACCATGGACAGAACTAAACTTTAGCAGAGGTGCATTCAAGCCTGTTTCATCTGGAGCTAATACTTATATAGTGAGCTTAGCTTGAGGATTTGTGACCTTTTTTATATAACATAGGAAGATAATAAGAGCTAGGTAACATCTGTACAGTGGGTACATTGGTTGTTTGGGGCAAATTAACACCAACTGCAAAAATATTCTGACAGTCAGACCTGTGCAAACAATCACTTAGCACCAATCCAAATTAATATTTTGAGGTTTACCAGTAATGGGAATACAAATGCAAGATCAAGGGCTATTAAAATCAATAAGATTCATCCTCTGGGAAATGAACATATTTTTGGTGTAAAAGTGCATATTGTGGTATGATGGTGGTGCTGATGAAGATGTCCTTTGAACCCTATGCTGCCAAAATACATGATTTATGGAAAACATTAAAATCCAAAGCATATTCCATAGCAATCTGACCAGCAGATGTTTTAGTGTGGACCAGACACAGACTGACTATATCATTCATCACCATCATAACTCAATAAAAACTACCGAGTTCAATGTTAGTAATTGTAATTTTACACACCTAGTCTAACAACAGATACAACATGACACTAGACTGCTCTGTATGGAGCGGAACACAGTTCACTATCTCAAAGGAAATGTAGAATGATAATTTGATTACCAGAAGACTATAAATAAGAACGTGCTGCGCTACTCTTACACCCTCCTCAGCTGTTACATGCTATAAAATAACAAGTAGGTTGATTCATCTCCAGTGTTTCTCATGCTTTTTAGGTTACCAATTTGCAGCAAGTGATTATTTCTGTAGAACTATGAACCTCAAAGGACTCCTCTATTGCCAAGACCACAACAGTTCCAAGTCATAATAGATATTGTTTTGAAAGTTTTCAGTTATGTGTTGTAGTACAACACTCTTGCTTCCAAATATGATGCCAGTGTCATACTGTGACATTAAGAACCTTAACAGCTGGTTTCTTAAACTATCCCAACCTTTCACTGGCTCAGTTCTTCTGAGCTGAAATAAATCCTACAGAATGAACGCAACATTTCCAAAGGCTTAGATGACACGTTCTTGGCGTAGATGAGGTAGAGGTGGGAGGTGAGGGTCATAGGGGGAAGTCTGTCCACTTGTCAAGGATGTCCAGTGGCAGAATTCATAACACCACAGTGAAACATTGAGACGGGGGATTTATTTACAACTGGACTCCCTCCTCTATGCTAGAAACATCGGGACAAGGCAGGGAGCCATAAAAGGGACTAAATCGTTCAGCACCTGGAAGTCACACTAAAAACAAGGTGTAGAAACAGACAGTTCAAGCTGTGTGACTTTCCTGGCAAGTGCACCACCTGATTATCAAATGTTTAAGGATCTTGCCCTGGCATCAGATATGATTGGAGCATCTAAAGCTGGCAGTTACATGTTATGTGACCCCTCAGGAAGGCTTACAGATGAAGGGTAATTATAGAAGCATCAAGCAAGACCAAGACAGGGGGGAAGACAGCGTGACGACATACATATCTGCCAAGAAAGTGTCAGTCCAGTGCCACCATGTTCTTCTTTCTCACACCTTCAAAGTGGACCAGCTCATTAGAAGTTGAGGATTAAAGATTAATTAAGATTTTAATTTAATTTAATTTTTTATTAAGATTAATGTTTATTTCCAATGAGTTAAATATAGTGTAAAGTATGTTTATTTTAGGTTAACTCCTTTGGCTTGACATTTTCTGTATTAAGACATAAAGGACAAAATATACATTTCACTCTGTCATCTAAAGCTTGCACAGCTGTTTGTAAATTATCCAACCACAGCCCCCTGACTGTCATGTATCTCACTGACTGACATGAATTAGAGCTTTCATGCTTGGCTTGTCATGCCATTAATGGTCTTTGTATCAAGTTATTGGTAAGAAATTAAGGTGTCTTTGAGCCAGAATGGCCAATAGGTCATTAGCCTGGGGTGTGCACACCCAGCAGAGGATTGGGATAGTTTGGGCCCCAAAAGAAGAATTAAATGACTGAAACTTCCATGTAGTCGATGTCCACACAGTGTCCATCCAACTCTGATGCTGAATGTGTTTTCTACTCCACAAAAATGCAGGTGACCCTCGATCATTATTGAACTACAATTCTGCAACTGGGCTCTAAATATTGAGTTAGTGAGTTTTTCATTGTGCCATATGCAGTCTGCTTAGTGGTTAGATTGAATAGGATTAAATTGTAATTTGTCTGTCCATAGTAGGATCAGATGATATTTCCTGATCCAGTTCCATAAGGGCTTACTCCTACACTAACCTTCTATTTCTACTGTGAAGTCTGAAGAATAACTTTGCTTAAGCAACATTTCCAGGGTGTTATAGGTATTATTGTGCACTTGACACTCAAACAGGACCCTGTTCCTGTTGAAATCTGCACACATTTTTATTCCAGTTTCTTGACCGATGATGCTGATTTCTTCTATTCTTATTCTTATTGCTCAGAGGGATCTTTGTCTCTTTGTGCCCTTTCAGTTGTCAGTCTGGTTGAACCATTGTGTTTTGTTCTCCATATACAAAACAAACCCTTTATACAAAGTCCCATGTATTTGTAAAGAGGACTTTCTACAACCTGAAAGCATCAAAGACCATTCAAACAAATAGAGTAGTGCCTAATCAAACCTTTGCAGCAGAAGAATTTTCATTGGTAGTGTATGAAGACTCAGTCACTGACCAGCCTATTTTACAATTAGGGCTATCAAACTATTTATTTTTCTAACTGCAGTTAATCACATTTTCAATTATATGTTTGAAATTCCGTTATTTTTGAAGTTCATAACAAGGTAAAGCAGTTCTTACAAGAGCGTCTTGATTAGGAATCAAATGAATGCAAAGAAATTTACTTTATGATCTTGACTTATAGATTTATTCCTTTCAAATCAGTGCTGCACTGCTACAACAGTGTGGTGTTGAAACCATAACTTAGAGGTAGGAGACAACTTCAAAGTACTTATCCTGTGAAATACAGTGTTTGTTTGTTTTCTTTTTAGAAAGGATCACACTGGCACTGTGTGTGCCACTTGTTGTCACCTTTCTTGCAATGTCCCATTGCTCTGCAACTTTGGAGAAGTGCTGGGCAAATGTTTCTGCATACTCTCATTCCTCTGTATGTTGAACCATTCAAGCAAAGGAGTGCAATGTACAATCAGTGTCAATATGGTGGTTACTCCAAGATCATTTTGATCACTCAGTGACGTCCAGTAATCCAAAGTAAATGCAACAGCATTTGGACTTCCAGGAGTTCCAGTTTAGTTGCTTTCTCTGATTCCTACAGGTGCTGTATGTGTGAAACTATTGTTCTCCACGACAGTCAGGCATAGGACTGAGCTGAAGCAAAGAGAAACAGCCAACCTGACTCTGCCTATCAGCACCTCTAAATAATGAACATGTTGTATCTTGTTTATATAATACTAGAACTGTTTCTTGAAAAACAACAGTTGCTGCAGTGACTGTGTACACCTTCCTACAGTTTTCCTGTCATCACAGTAAGATTGCCAGCTTTGTTAACACCTAGCCTGCACAGAAACCATTATCTGTGCTCACTGACCATATCAGATAGTTGGATAGCTGCACAGAAGTGCTGGGCAGAATATTAGCAATCAATTGACAGTTTTAGCATTTTAATATTGCCTACAATTAAAAACTGTGGTTTTTACATTTGCTTATTTGTTTGTTTGTTTTAATGAGCTTAAGTGATGTTGGTAGACAACAAATATAGTCAGGCTAGCTGTTTCCCCTTGGAACTAATCCCAGTTACAATCATGTATATTTACATTTTAAAGATATGTTGTATCTCTGCATGCACCATAAAAACTTTTCACAGCTTTCTATGTGTGTGTCTGCAAGATGTAGTATATAAAAATACTTTTTAAATATATTATAATGTAAGATGATATTTGATTTCTAGCAGGTCAGATCAGAGTATTGGTTGGCTATTCCAGTGAACCTCAATGCTTCTAATCATTCCCTGTATTTGTGTTTGTTTTATCCCATTTAATTTTAAATCTGTACACATAACACATTACATTACTGCTGACTACCATGTCCACCATGTTTTTTTTTTCTTGTTTTAGATTTTTAAAAAGTATTTTCCAAACTTCCAGGTAGCCATTGTTTTATATTCATTTTACTGTGATATGTAAATCAGCTTCAAAATATTTTTTCTCAATCATTGAGGCATTTTGTAGCATGTGCACTTTCAAGTGCATAACCTTGTGATGAATATCTGTGACTCTAACTTAACTTATAAAGAACATGATGTTTGCTGAGCTGCAAGTTTAAAGCCTCTATGAGTTAATTTTCATAAATAGAAACTGATGAAAAGCCTTTGGAAAGAAATCATAGATTTGTACTGAACCAAAACATGCAAACCCCCCGGCATACTTCCCTAGCTTTGCCCAGTCCTTAATGGTCAAGGGTCAAGTATAAGTTGTAAATCGTGACCTCTTGACTGTGAAGCTGGTGTGAGGTTGGGCCTTTGTGTGGCCCTTCTTCTTACCCACAGGAATCTTCTCCATTAGGTACAGGTAGCTGGCGAAGAACTCACTCCGCAGCGAGTGGTGCAGGTGGAAGGACATGCTGTGGCGACACATGGTGTCATCTGTCTCTTTCCAGCGATCCCTAAACGCCTGGTGAGCAGCCTTGTACTCTACGTTTGGTAATGATGAGCTGCCACCATCATCATCTTCACGTGAAATCTCTTCCTCAATCTCCATTATTGCTGTATGTGGCCTTGTAGCACCTCACAAAACAGTGCTGTTATCCAGGAGTTTGACTCAACGATGGTGGAGGAGAGTAACACTCTGTGTGTTACGGTGCCTCTTTGGGACACTGTTACTCCAGCTGCTGCTATATCTGTTTAGCTGAGTGGTCAACACATCTCTGCCAGCATTCGAGTGATCGTCAGAGATCTTTTTCACGGGGCGGGTCTTAGAACGCCCAGCCAGATCTACAGATCACCTGCTAGGGACACTGACTCTGGAGGAGTGAGAGAGGGGGGCTGGGGTCTGCTGTCTCAGGACGAACAGAGGCGACTGAATTTCAGGCTGCAAATTCCAGCAGTACATGAGAGTCCATATGTCCGACCTCAAGGCCTTACTGTCATATAATGTGGTCCTAAATTTAGTCGCATCTTCTCGTGTTTGTATACATGGCTCCTGTTTTGTACTGACACAGCTTCTCAGACACCAGAGAACAAAGAGTACAATTAAAGCTCCAAGTCATAGTCTTATTCTCTTGGTAAATGAACACTAAGTCTGCAAGATAATCTTTTGGTCATTTGGGTCACACACAATAATTAATCTCAAATTGCAGTTAAAAAGTAAGCCTAAATATATTTCTGAAAACATTCATGGTAAGAAATTGGCAACACAGTAGCGTAATCTTGGCTTATATGAAATCAGCGCTGCTGAGTTGTACCATCTGATCTCAATCCTTTTAACCTTTTTTACAATCCAGGAAATAATATGGTGCTGTCTTCATAGTGCCCTAAGATATGTTTCTTAAGACACTTTAGGTAAGAAATAGACAGTACAGTAACAGGATCTTTTTATTTGATCAGCACTGCCTAGTATTACCATTTTATCAAAGTTTGGTTTGCGTGTGAGAGAGCGAAAGAGAGGGACAGGTCTCTGTATCGATTTGCTTGTATGCCTTTGTGTCCGTGTTGGCCGGCACACCAAAATCAAGGAGGGTAAAAAGAGGAGAAGTCACGGCATCATATCATGTCATAGCACTTCGGTACAGATGCAGTGAAATCTGGTCCGAACTCCCTGAAAGGCTAGACAGCTGGTGCATTGTCATAGAGCATGGGGGATGATTGATTCATTCCTGCAGTCAGGAGTCAGCCTTGGGTCAGAATGTTTTTGTATGAAATAAAGAGATATGGGTGAGAATTACAATTCTGTAATTACTGAAGAAGTCTGTAATAAACGATCATAAACAAGTAATTTCTATATGCAAATGTTATATTGTATTGTATTCTTTCTTTAGTTTTGAAAGTCAAAAGTCAAGTCCAGCTGCATTTTTAAACAGGGTAATAGTTGGCGTGGGAAGAAATGATGTACAAATTTAGAGTTAAAAATTTGTATTTAAATGCAAAATTATCAGTTGTGCTTCACTGTTATTCCTCTGACAAAATATAGGTATGTGTAATTTCTGAACTTAATGTTTTACGTGTTGCTGCAGAGTCTTTACATCTTACTGTTCTGATGAATTATATGTTGTCTGTCTGCTGGTCTGAAGTGACAAACCCACCTTTTCCCTTTGCTTGTTTGTATAATGTGATTGGCTGCTGTCAGAAGTCACAAGTCCATGTGAAGTCTCAAGTTATTTGGTGTTAAGTCAAGTTTGAAGTCAAAGTTGAATTGTGAGTCTATTTTATTGTGTCAAATTCAGTCATCACATATATCATGCTCCACTTCAAATGCAATGATGATACATGGGAAGAAAAACGGTGCCACTTTGTGGTACTTTTAATTTTGGTAATGCATCTCAGTGACAGTAAACATTCACTCTTAATTGTTGCTGATTCTGATTGGTGTCAGCCTGTGGGGGTTGAACTTTCACCTGACTGCCTCAGTTATGTCATCTCTACACTCCTGAGCTTCAACAGCTAAATGTGTCACTCTTACTGACCTTTTTAGGTTGACATTTTGGAATTTGATCTCAGGATGAGGTACAGTATTTGAAGTGGTTTAAGTGGCTGTTAGTTAGGACAACTTTGCAAATGGCGTATTTAAATCAAGATAGCTGAAGGCGTCTGTTTGGTAGAGTAGGAAAGGCTGTCTGAAACTGCATGCAAGTCTTTAACCGTCAAACACAAACAAACAGGTGTCCTTGTAGCATCAGCAATCATTCATTCAGTCACCAGGGAATACCATAGCCTATATTTTTGACCCCTACCACAAATAATATTTCAATATGCCCATCACGAGCCACAGGCTAGATTTAGTGCAGTGACATCAGCTGTTACTGGTGCTGAGAGCAGCAGATACGTGGAGAGCACATCTACCAAGTTACAGTATTGATTACACCAACTGGCCATTTGTTTATTTCTTGCTTATAACTTTAATGAAGACACACAGCTGGTGTAAAGTTCACATGCGAAATTCATCAGGTTTATAGAATTTTAAAATTCACATAAAAAAATCCTTCCCTGAAAGAGAGCTGTCTTGTTATTAAGTCTCAAAAGTTTCATTAAAACAAGACAAACACATCTGCAAGCAAGTGCAAAACAAACACAAAAAAATAGTTTTATGAATTTTCGATAATTTAGGGGTTATTTCAGTTTAATGTGGTGTAATGATCTGCTTTATTCTGTCTTCATTCAAGATACTAATACTCATCTCTAGTAAATTGTTTTTTAAAGAAACAAAACTTTAAGGACTCAATAATGGGCTGGACTTTAAAAATTGCTTGATAATTAAACAAACACTCTTTTCTTTGTTAATGTATCAATAAGTAAAACCTACAGTGGAAATGAATAAAAATAACAATAGCGTATTTTAGATGAGACTTACTGTCATTGATGATGAGCTTTAATTGATGAACAAAAGTCAAAGACATTTGAACTTTGAAGAGAATCCACTTGTTGGACTGAAGGTTCATGCAGAAAGTATAAATAGTCAAAAGGGAGCTAAAACCAGTATCAGGTTCCCTAACAAGCAGTGAAAAATCCCCAAGTTCACAGAACCTTTTTAACCTTATGTAACTCAGAGTTATCTAACCCCAACTCAACCTGGTGGTCTCTTACTACTATTACTTACATCCGGCATCCAGACCATCCATCATAACTGTAGATACAGTCCTGCATTATTCTTTTAATGACACTGAGGGAGAATGTCTATATTTTGACAGGAATATTCGTTGCACATTGAGAATTTTAAAAAGTGAGTGTACGTTTGATAATTGAAATATCTAGTTTTGAATATTTCATTCTCGTTAACATTGCAGATTGACATCTTTGTCTGTTGCCCAGCTGCTTGTATTCATTGCCCACCATTGGCAAAATAACAACCCAATCACCAGAAATTTGTACATTTCTGCAAACCATGGATGCATTACATTTGCACAACATTAAGTAACAGATATGTTGAAACTTTACGTTGAAACTTAACATTTCAGCAATGCTGTGTTTTGGCTTAAAATACCTGGTTTTAGAGGCACAATCCCCACTGGAAAAGTATCAATGTCTTAATAAAAAACAACTGCTTGTCAAGCAACTATCACAACTGAAAATCAACACATCCACATTTGGTGCCTAAAGAGTTGCTGCAAACAAAGAAATGACTCACTAAATCACAATCAGTTTTGTTGCTTGTTGGTCTGGAGCAGTGCTCTGCAGCATGGCAGGTGTCTTGCCTAGGTGAAATGCCATCCACCACCCCCTCCACCTGCCAATGACAAAATCAGCTCCTATACTGTGTCGCTTTAGAGAGGTTGATATGTATGAAACATGCAAGTGTAATGTATTCATGGTTTGTATAATGGTATAATGCCAATACTGACTTCTGGGGACTGGCTTAAAATAAATGTGGAGGTACTGATTCAGAAATTTGGTCCGCACTAACAGGTACTACCTACTGCAAGGGTTTTACTTACTCAGCGAAATATGTTCACATCAACCAGATGGGTTGGCTCAAAGTTTCATAAAGTTGTTCATGGTTCCCAGATTATGTGTCCTAATGGCTTTATACCATGATTTTTCCTCTATCACAGTAAATAAACAACTATTGGATGAATTGTCATGAGATTTTTTGCACATATTCATGTTTCCCTTAGGATGAATTGGACTAACTTTATGATCCCCTGACTTTTCACCTAGCGCCATCGTCACGTCAGCATGTAATGTTTCCATTACTTTGGTTAATCAGATACCTGCAGAACTAACAAGAGTTACTAATGATGGCGTCAGCTGTACTGTGGGCTGTCTGTACTCGTGTACGTAGGGATTTGAAACACCATCCTCAAGAGAGGAAACATTCACAAAAAAGAAATATAACAACAATTTTTGTTGACCAGTCAACATTTTTTCAAAGGCTGTTGAGTGGAGTTAAACTCGGGAAAGGAATCATAAACTCTTAAGTTACAACCCTGCGGCTGCTGTTCAGCTTACAGCAGCCAGTAGTGGAGGAAGTATTCAGATCCTTTACCTCAGTAAAAGTACTGTACAACAGGGTTGGCAATTGATTTTTTGGTTCATCATTCGAAAATCTACCAGCAACTCAATAGATTACCATTGTTTCTTTGGCTCGTGAGTGAGACAAATCTAGCAGCCACTTGCATATTTTACCAGTATTTGGCTTATTTTCAACCTTGGAATACAACAGTGTAAAAATACTCTGCTACAGGTAAAAGTTCTGTATTGAGAATTACTTTGTAAAAGTCTATAAATATGATCAAGAAAATGTACATAAAGTATTAAATCTAGCAGAATTGCCCCCTGTGGCTGTTGTAGCCTACTATTATATGATTACGCTACTATTACTCATGCATTAATGTAAAAGCAGGATTTTATTGTTGTAGTTGGTTAAGGTGGAGCTCATTTGGAACTATAACTAATGATTATTTTCATTTTGGATACATCTGCTGATGATTTCCTACATTAATCAATTGATGTTTGTAAAAAAAAATAGTAAAAACAGTGAGAAATGCCATCACAATGACTCTGAGCCCAAAGTGACACCTTCACAGTGTTTGTTTTGTCCAAACCTCAACATTATTACTAATAGGCTACATTAAAATTACTTACATTATGAAAAGGAAAGGTAGCAAATCTGTAAAGCTAAAACCATGATGTGTTCTACTTGTGTTTTGAGATGTGTATTTTATAGATTTTGGGGATTCCTGATAAAGGATGGCTGTAGCCTGATTCCTTCCAAAGCCCCAATTACTATGTGATGAAATTGTAATTTGATACTGTAATAAAGGTATTCTATGATTTTATATGTTTTTCTGTATTCACTGTGTTCCACCCTTGTTTTGTATTCTTGTACTGTGTGACAAGTTCGACTTCCATTTGTATGCCTCACAGTTTGCCATTCAGTAGCCTATCCTACTACAAACTTCAAACTACAACTCCCAGGAGGTGGAACATCTGCCACCAGGGCTGTGCACAGGTGTGAAATTCGTTACTTTTACCAGCCTGTCCATTGTTTCTCATGTATGCTTTGATGAAGGTCCAATAGACTGAAAGCTCTTAATAAAGTGAAACACTACATAGTGTGCAGGAAATCTTTTTTTTTTTTTTTTTTTTTTTTTTTTACCAGTCCAAATCTGGACATATTCTGCATTAAAATAACTAAACTATTAACTTTTGGTCAACTGGCTAACTAATTAATCGACTAATCATTTAAAACATCATATTTCAGAAGCTCCCTGTATGTTTCGTATGAAAAAATCTTGGGCCTAATTTGTAAAATAACCAGCTGTCAGGTTAAATGTAGTCAAGTTAAAAGTAGGCCTACAATTTCCCCTCTGAAATACAAGTTAGTAGATATACAGGTGAAAGTGACATGTAAAAAGGACTCGAGTAAAGTAAAAGAAGCTCAATTCTGTACTGACGTACCTCTGTAAATGTACTGAACACACATCATGAACCTGTCCCAGACAGCAGGTCTCCAGCAGTCTCGTCCTCCGTGACTACAGGTGGCAGCAGTGCTAACTAGCTTTAGCCACATTGCATGCTGGGAGTTGTGTCGCCCCCCTAGCAACAGGCTGCAGAGATAAATAACATCCGTCCTGTCCTTATCAGCATCAGCTGGTCCTGTTCTGGAAGAAGGACAGTTTTGAAGTGGGCTTGCTTTCTTATCCAAAATGGACAATTTGCAAACAGGAGATGCGCGGTATCTGAAAAGGTAACGACTGCTGACGTTAGCTTGTTCACGTTTGTACCGTTAGCTGAGCTAACAGCAGACTCCAGTGGGATGCTCAGCTGTTCATTGATAGCATAACGGGCCATTTAAATAAGTGACTACAAAGCTAACGGAAGAGTCTGTTAATAATATTCATGATAATGTCTATTTGTGTTGATACGACCTGCTTAAGGTCGCTAATAGTAGGTACCGTTAGCCTTATGTAAGCTAACCTGTGTGTCGGTCCAGGGTGTGTGCGTTGATGAAAATCAATAAAACATGATTCATCAATAAAAGAGATAACAACCACCATCGATTGAAGAATTTAGCTAATGACCAGTAGTGGAATAAATATTAAGTATTAGTACCACGCAGGAAAACTGCTGTTTTTAGAAAAAGTCCTGCATTGAAAGTCTTACTTAGATAAAAGTACAAAAAGTAACGTTAGTCTGTTAACGTAAAAACATAACGCTACTTAAGGTACCAGAAAACCTCAAAAAAAAAAAAACCCTCATAATGCAGAATTGTCCATTTCACAATGATATCATAACATCACTGAAATACAAGTATTGTTTTCATGTGTTCATCACGGAAACAAGTTATTGTTGGAGGTGGTGCAGGTGGAGCTAATTTACTTTACACTGCTACTTTAGTCACATAATAAACTGTGTTGGGGAGCTTTATCTATTATCTATAATAATATATCATGATAAATTCTCAGTTGATTTATATTTTGTATTAATTTGAAAACTGCAAAGTAATGTCAAATAAATGAGTAAAAGAGTAAAAAGTACAATGAGATGAATATCAATCAGTCATCATTTATTTGTCACATTGAAAAAAGACATGGTACAGCTCCAGTGAAATGGGATTCCATCACCTCTTTTAACATCTGCACTGTGGTTTAGTCCTTTTTATGATTCTGGATGGTTCTTGTAGTAAACTGTCCACACATCTTTACCCCAAAAAGCTGATCTGCAGGGTCACTCTTCCTAAACACAGCATCGCCACACCGCAGTGGCCTCTGCACAGTGTAATGTTATAGAGTGGTCCACAGCTGGACTGAGAGCACCTCACATTCCCACTGTCACACCAGTCCCTATTCACCATAAATCACACTTTTTTTTAATTGAATAAAACCAGAATGAACATTAAGTATATTAATCTTTGGTGTTTTGCTTCCTTTATCTATGACCCACAGGAGAGTAAAGGGCTGCACACTTGATGTCCACCCCACTGAGAGAGCCCTTGTAGTTCAGTATGAGGTGGAGGCAACTGTCCTGGGAGAGCAGGGGAACCCAATGGTTGGGGAACGCAAAGAGTGTCAAAAAATGTGAGTTATACACAGAGTTTCTTACAGTATAATTTCTGTAATATTTCTTTATCATGATTTCATTTTATACCTCTGAAAAGGAGGTGCTCAGTGTTTCTCTTCAGAGCTGTAATTTCATGTGTTTGTATGCTTGTCTATCAGTATTCGCCTGAAAAGCCTGAACGCCCACACAGATACGTCCTCTTTGGCCCGGAAAGTTGTGGAGGAATGTCGGCTGATTCACCCATCCAAACTCAGCGAGGTGGAGCAGCTGCTCTTCTATTTGCAAAATCGCAAACAGTCAAATGGTATTTAAGAGTTTATTTATCAACTACTTTACAAAAAACACTGATGTGGTCATTAAGTATTCCTCAAGGTAAAAGTAGAAGTAAATTCTCTTTGTGATGGTGACTATTACTTTTCACAGACAACCAAGAGAAGAAACGCATCTCACCTCGAGACTTCACACCCTATGCAGGAGTGGAGGTAGGAACTACATGTGGGTTTTTACAGTAGCAGTAGCAGTTTTACAATGTCTGTGCAATGCTGAGGACATTTTCCAGTCCTCACTGTGCTTTATTTCTTGTTTTATTTCCCTTCAGCTGGACGAGGAGGCGAGCATCAGCAGCATCGATGAGTATGTGGAACTGCTGTATGAGGACATCCAGGAGAAGATCAGAGGAGCCACACTCATTTTCCAACTGGCTCGTAACCCGGACAACCTGGAGGAGCTCGTACAGAACGGTACCTTCCTCTGTTAAATACAGATTTACTTTCAGTTTAAGCAGAAGAAAAAATAATTCCCTTTTTCAATTCTCTATTCCTTATCTGAATGTTGAAATGCAGAAACACTGACAACATGCTCACAGCCAGCACCAAAATGTTAATTTTCCACACTAATAATGATATAGATATATATGCCTTTTTTCTAAATCATTGTTAGGTTCAAAGGTTCACAGGTTCAAAAGAGATTAAGCTTTTCAGTTATGCCCATCTTAAAATAATGGTTGTCTGTCCGTCCGTCTGTCCATCTGTCCCATTCTTGTAAGCGCGATATCTTGGAAACACTTTGAGGGAATTTCTACAGATTTGGCATAAGTGTCCAGTTGGACTCATGGATTATAACACGTTTTTGGCCATAATATAAGATTTCATACAGCAAACATGACAACATTAGATACAAATATCTTATCTTATCTTTAGATAAATGAAGTGAGGACATTTAATATATGATAGGTCAAAGGTCAGCTTCACTGTGACATCATAATGTTCTGCAAAAACATTGTTCTGGCTGGAGAAGGGGAGACATTTACCCAGATACTGAATTGGTGACATTAATCTTGGGTGCCCATTTCGAAACTATGTTGATCGTATAGCTCTTTTGTGCTGCCAGCAGGAAGACTCTCTGGTAGTCCACCACAAGCTCTATGGTTCTGCTGATGTTGAGCTTCAGGTGATTGTTGTTCCACCATGTTATTAAGCTCCTTATCAGTGTAAAAATAGTCTCTAAGTGAAGACAGCATGTCTCTCACTGGAGATTACTCCCTGGAATCATACATGTCAATATAGTGATAACTTCCATTTTGCCAAAAAATACACTTTATACCTTTTATGAGATTCCTTTAAAGTCTTCACTACATATATTATGATTTTGATTTTTTGAAAGGAATACTTCACTCACACAATTACCATTTGTAATTCGGTTAGTCATGTCATGTTACCTTGAATTCGTGAAGAAAACGGACTGAAAACCACTGAATCCACTGAAAACAGCAAACTTATTTTATTGATTGATTGGGGACCACCTTTAACAACAGCATAACTATATCAGTATACCTTTACAAATTGTCACACAACTTGGGCAGTATAATCTAAGTCTCATTTACCAGTCCTATGCTCAGTCCTTCCCAAACACAAGCATTTTTGCTAAAACCTTATTTAAAATTCAACTGAAAGCAAAATTTACCAATGCTCTCTTCAAAACCAGACTCTTAATACGTTTTTTTTTTTTTGTTTTTTTGTTTTTTTGGTGACTGTAATAGCGAAATATAGTGATCTTTTTAAGTGAAAATCCATGTATTCGGAAAGCACTGAGCATACAAGTGGATAAATGAGACTTGGATAATACTGCATCAGTTGTGTGAAAGTTTGTAAACAGATGTTATGAGATAGTTTTGCTGTTATTAAATGTCTCCAGTCAACAAATCAATATGTTCGCCGTTATCCATGGAGGCATGTGAGAAAAAATAATTTTCTTTACAAATTCAAGGTAACACAGCATGACTAATTGATTAACAAAGGACCATTTTGTGGGTGAAGTATTCCTTCAAGACAAGATGACGTCCTAATATTTCAATCAGGAGAGACCAGGTGAATGAAGTAAAAGTGATTGTTTAATACAGATTGGAGGTGTACAGATTAACAGATGATGTGATGTATATGAATTGTCAGACTGTATTTGGCGCTTGGACTCCTGAGGGAGATTTGCAGTGGAGCGGCATCTGAGCAGCAAGATAAAGCCCCCGGGGAGTGGGGAGTGGAGTCCAGACACTGGTTGTGGTGGCTGATGACTCTGAGACTTAGGGCTAATGAAGCTGATGAATCTGTGAAGACTCTGCAGTGATGGGTGGAGGATGCGCACAACTACAGCATGAAAGAATAACGAGCAGAAAGAGAACCATATTTAAAACATAAATCAGTAAGATGATAGACTTACAGAGAAGGTGTGTCACTGTGCTGTTGGATAACTGTGACCGACTGACAGAACAGCTGATGTCTCAATTGACAGTCCCCAACAATGACAGAAAGGCTGAATCCAAATGCCTGCACTTCACCACACTTGCAGACTCGCGGACTGACTAATATTCAACCACATCATGATACAGAAATATGTACAAGTATAGGCTGTAGAGGGAATGAAAATGCATTGCACTTATTGCAGCCTAGCAAGCTGTGTTGTGTAATAGCCCAAAAAAGTTGGCCGGGAAAAAACCAGACGGATGAGTAGGCACTGTTAATCAACTTATATGACATATATATAAATAGGATAACAGCAGTAGTTTTCATGGCAACGAGTAAAACGGTCTCAAAGGCTGTCTATCAGCCGCTTGCAGTCTCTACCCTCACAGACTTAACCTGATGATGGTGAATTCATCACAGTGCAAATGACTGAAGTCCTCGAGGGCTCAGTCCGTGAGTCCAGAGCGTGGATATATCGATTCAGCCAAAGACATTATGAGTGAGCATGCATGCCTAAGCATGCAAAAGTATAGTCTTCCTGACTGTATTTTCACTAGGGCTTCTTTTGTTGGCTACCCTTTTTTATGAAAAAGAAAAAAAAAAAAAAGTTTATACATGTGTGTGTATGTGTGTGTGTGTGTGTGTGTGTGTGTATGTATGTATGTATGTATATATACATACATACATACCATATCTGTCTCTTCACATATTGTAGCTGCTTGATGAAACATTGTTAGAGATCATGCAGATATTTTTGCTACAAATCTACCCTGCCAGAATTAGGTCTTACATAATGGTTTTTCAGAATTTGATCTCAAAAGCCTTTTTTGGAGCCTTAAACAGCTTCTCACAGTCTTCCTCTGCAGATGGAGTTTGCTCAGGTGGTTGTATACGGCAGGAAGGGGGTAGGTGGTGGCATGTGAATGTTTTTTTGACCACCCAATGACTGTTGGTATGAAAGCTATCTCTGTGACAAGTGAGCAAACTCTATGTGCAGAGGAAGACATGAGATGTGGTTGACAGCTCTGAAAGGGTCAAGGATGAGCTTTCATGCTCAATTATTCACCATGTATTCTTTTTCTCAAAATAATCTTTTTTTCTGTCAAAGTGGATCCAATTGCTTAAGTGCAAACATCGGCCATATTCCAAATTGTCAAACTAAAACTGCATTTGGCCAAAAGGAAAGTTTAAAAAAAAAAAAAAAAAAAAGAATATTGCTTGAGCGTAGAATCGGTTGGCTTTTATCAGCTCGTTGTCTCTGCTTCCCTTTTAAAGAAAACAAAGCTCAGCTTCGGTTCTGCTCCCTTCCGTGACAACCAGGCTGTTTCTTCCACAACAGCACGGAGCCATCATCCTCTGCAGCCGTGGTGAGATGGCACCTCTTCATTTGTATCCGTCATAGTGCGTCGTCGGCTCACTCTGTCTGCCGCGTCGCATCAACCGGTCCGATGTTGATAAGAGCAGAGTGTTCGTGTGAACCCAGAGGCCTGGGGTCAGCATGGAAAGAGGAGACGAACCCTGGGACGCACGTCTTTGCGTTGAGAAGCACCCATAGCTCAAAATCCTCAGGAGCCTCCGACCTCATCGCATTCCCCCACGCTTCTTTAAATTAACCTCCAGCTGCACTGCGCTGTGCTCAGTCTGACTCTGATTGAATTCCACACACAGACGCTTTGTGTTTAGTTTGTCTGTCTCATCTGTAGCCCTTCATTCCTGTCCTACCTTCTTTTTGTCTGACCTTTTCTATGTCTGCCTTTGTGCGTGTGTTTTAACTGATATGAGTTTGTGTGTCTGTTGTCAGAGACGGCCCTTGGAGCCCTGGCCAGAGTTTTGAGGGAGGACTGGAAGCAGAGTGTGGACCTGGCAACTACCATCATCTATATCTTCTTCTGCTTCTCCAGGTGAACTAGCAGGGACACATTTATCTCCATCTAACTTTGACTCTTCGTTCCAACGTGTCATTTATGTGTGGTGTTAAATGAGGTCTTTATTGCTTGTTTCTTCATAGCTTTGAGTATACTAAGTAATATTGTTTGGCTGGTACTGAATGCAATGTGGATCTTGATTTCCAATTTAGAGTGTCTTTTGGGGAGTTTTGAACTGTATTTTTAGTCTCTACTTAAGCATGGCCGCAGGGCCATGTGACAGTCCACATGCAGCCAGAAATATATAATGCTTACATGTGAACACGTCTGTGTATTCAGACATCTAGTGAAGTATAAACAGACCCCTGTGCTCATCAACATTCTGCTTTTGGACTACATGGTTTTAGTTTGTTGACTAAACAGACATATTTAAAAAAGGTATTCATAGTTGGAGAAATATTTTACTTAAGTCAACTTATGGACGCCCATTGAAAGTGAAAGAAATATATTAGGTGAGTTCTATGTCAACAATCAGTGTGGACACACCTAGCAGTAGCAAGACACTATGTGGAGAGCCAACACAACATCTGTGTTAGACAATGTTGGGGGTAGAGTAATATATTATCTCTTAGCTGCAACAAAGTAATATAACACGCTACCAACAGGATTTTCGGTAATATTACATTTACAATGTCACATAACATGTTACTGCCCAAAACAAACTGTTTATTGTATTCATTTTTCAATAATCCACACTGATCCACACCTAGTAATATGTAATGTATCACATTTCGAGAGTAACTTGCCCAACACTGATGTTAGATAGTTGAACATGTCACTCTAAAACCATGGACATTAAAGGGATACTTCACTGATTTTCACCCAGCTTTGTATCATAACAGTGTGGGTAGTACGTGTAAATGAACTGTGGTAAACTTCCTTCCATCTAACCAGTACCCAGATCTCCCTGCTCCTCTCCCAGAGAAAGTTCACAGGATGACGCAGATGACACAAAATGCATCATTCAGCAGCATCCAGCAGTTTCACTGCTTGTCCCGGGCTGTTGGTCGAAATACAGGCTGTGCTTCCACATTTTTGTATTGCCCGCAGCCCATGCTGCCACCACAGACAAAAAGAGTATAGAAGCAGGTCAAGAGACAGACATGCCCCTCTCTTGCTTTCTCTTTCTCCTTCTCTCTTAAACTAAGACTTAAACTCAATCTCAATCAGAGCTTTCTCTTTTTCATCTCAAATATTTTTAGAAACATATTTTAGTGTCCTTTTTAGTTATAGCGAGATTGTGAACAGGAAGTGGGTGCCATACTGTTTCCTGCACAGTGAAAACTGAGGCTGAAAAAACTGACATCAAACAGCAAAAATAAGCAGCACTGACCAAATATAAACCCAGATTCTGTTACTGTGTTGCCTATTTCTTGCCCCAAATGTTTTCAGAAACATGTTTTAGCAAACTGTTTGAGTGTAATATGAGATTGTTTGTCACCAGCTGGTTGCCATTTTGTCAAAAAGATGAGTTTGCATTACGCACCACTTAACCATGAGTGTTTACCAGCAGGTGTAGTGCAGTGCATTTTGTCTGTTTAAGTTTTCTACCTCTTGAGCAAATGCCAGTCTTTTTTCTCTGTTTTCTCTGTTCGTGTATGACTTTGTATTTGCATGTTTCTACTGCAGAGACAGCCTAGTTTTATGAAAAGACCATGTTTCCAGCAGTGGAAAAACTTGATCTGATTGAAACTGATCCCAAAGGTGCTGAATGGTCTTTCACACCAAACTGGTTAAAAAAATTCCTCTGCATGGAGCTAGAAATGTACATGGGGAAACTGTCATGTTGAAACATTAAAGGGACAAACACGAAAGAACACAATTGTTTAAAATATCAGTGTAGGCTGAAGGATTTAGTTTTCTGTTCACTGAACCCACACTGGGAAAAAATGACCCAGATCAACAGTACAAAAATTATGTCCATATATATATCTGGTCATGTGTATTTTTTGTATTTGAAGCACAAACCCAGTTTACCAGATTAGGGCACTCAAAACATTTTGCAAGCTGCATTGTTGCCTCCTTATGTACAGTACACATTTTAGTTGTAACAGCACAGACCCTCACAGCCAGTTGCCTCTGCTCACTTCTCTTTTCACTGCTCTCTCCTTTTCTTCCAGTAGTCATCCACCTTTGGCAGCCTACCTAGTACTGAAGTTTCACTCTCCAACTGGGGGTTAGGAAACACTAAAATTAGCCCTCACTAGAATAATACATAAACGTCTGTCAGAGCTGATTTAGGCTGCAAGAGGACGTGTGTGTCTGAAAACTGATCGTCACTCTTGGCTCGTGTCCATCTCTGTGTTATGCTGTTTGGATTGTGAAACGGTTCAAGTTGGACTGATTATAAGTCGGACCAGGACATACTGTTTGACTGAATGTGTTTTGACTTTGACAGTTTACTTTGTAAACTACTTCAGGGGTGACGGATTGGGTCATTTTAATGACAGCTCCCAGCTGGAATCACCGATCTTAAAAAAAAAAAAAAAAAAAAAAAGTGGATTTTTAGTTTTGAAAATACACTTTTGGATAAATGGAGGTCTTTTTCTCACTCTCTCTCCTTGTTAATTTTCCTCCTCTAGTTTCTCCCAGTTCCATGGCCTGGTCACACATTTCAAAATTGGGGCCCTGTGTATGAATATCATTGAGCATGAGCTGAAGAGGTATGACCTCTGGCAAGATGAACTACAGAAGAAGAAGAAGGCCTATATCCTTTTGTGAGAGTCATTCAACGTAAAATTCTTAAGTCTTAAAGACAGTTGTTTCTAAATAAGGTAGATAATGGAAAGTATATTATTTGTATGTAACTAAAGCTGAGCACAATACTCAGCTAGGTGACAGTTTTAATGGTACAGTATAAGAGGAAACTCTGTTTAATGTTTTTTCCTTGACTGATTGCACATGAAGAATTCCCTGAGAATCAAAATTTGAAGAAAGAACACGAGAAGTCTTTCAGAAAGTACCAGAGCCTTCTGACCAAACAGGAGCAGCTTCTGAGAGGTAACTGTTGAAACTTTTTACTTCATAATGATGTCAAACTCACGTGTCCTTCAGTGTCCTCTCGGCTGTGTCTGCATCATGTTCTGGCTGTTGCAGATATTGGAGTTGTGAGGGTCAGTGTAGTCTGTTTGTAAGACTAAGCTGGCAGTTTACTCCAGAGTTAATTGAATTTGGCGTGCTCTCAGACTGCTATTGAATACGGAGCTATGAGCAAACACCAGTCTACTCACTGCGACTCCAGGTCCGTTTATTTAACCTCTCCAGCCCCTCTGTCCTGCAAGTGGGGCAATCAGCAAACTTTATTTAACGTGTTAGTGGAGATCCCAAAGTTTCCAGAGTTATCAGAGAAAAATTTCAGAGTTATCAAATTTTTCCGAGCTATTGGACAAAGTTTCAGAGATATCGGACGAAGTTTCAAGAGTTTTCAGACAAAGTTATCTGACAGAGTTTCCAGTGTTACCAGACTAAGTTTCCAGAGTTATCAGACAACGTTTTTAGGGTTATAAATAGGGATGGTAGGATTTTATCGATATCAATGCCATTATCGATTCTGCTTATCGATCCGATTCTTTATCGATTACCTTATCGATTCCTCCTGTGAATTAATGATACCACCTGTTGTTTGTAACCCAATACATCTGCTTTCAGAACGTTTTATTATGAACCTTAAAGCCATGGTCTAGTTTAGAAAGATGATGAGAAGGATTTGAAAAAAAGCATCCCCAGCCTGAGTGTGTCAACACCACGCAGCTAGTGCAGCTAACTCAGGTGAGGCAGCTAACGCAGCTAGCCCAGCATATTATAACAACAAATAGCGTGCAAATCAACTCAACTGCCCTCATCTTACCATCCTTGGTGTTCCCATGAAATCCGACAACAGGAGCGGGGATGCGCCGAAGCTCCACAGTGGGCCAGCAGCTCCAGGGAGGCTAACAACAACAGCGTCCCGCCCGCCGTCCACCTGGAGCGGGGATGCGCTGAAGCTCCACAGTGAGCTAGCAGCTCCAGGGAGGCTAACAACAGCGTGAAGTGAAGCTACGGCTTTGACCGCTTCTGTCTCTCTGCCATTACGTCTTCTTTGTTGTTGAACGGGCTGCTGACTGACGAGCATAGATTCGGCGTAATGAAAAGAATCGATAAGGGAATCGTTAAGCATAAAGGCTAATGATGTCGATGAATTGGACCAGTTGGAACCAGTTCTTAACAGGAACCGGTTCTCGATTCCCATCCCTAGTTATAAAGCAAAGTCATCAAACAAAAGTTCCATAAGTTTTCAGAGTAATCAGACAAAGTTTCCAGCGTTGGCAGACAGAGTTTTTGAACATGGTATCTTTTCCAGATTTATTAGACAGAAGTTTTCAGAGTTATCAGAGGGAAGTTTTCATAGTTATCATACAGAGGTTTAAGTAAGTATGCAGACATTTAAACCTTGGTGTCAATGGTCTGAAAATTTAACTCATTAGATTTTTGTCATTGTTTTAAGTGGTCGATTGATTAAATTGATGTAGTTTTAAACTTCTCCATTGTGAGGATTTGCGGCTTCTCTCTATTTTATGTCATTTTAACCTGAATTAATGTGAAGTTGGATTATTGGTCAGACAAACCAAGACACCTGAAGACCTCAGGCTTTAGGAAACTCTGATGGGCATTTTTGACTCTTGTTGTTTTGTAGACATAACAGTTAATTGATTATTCATAAAGCTAATTGACAGATTGATTGGTAACGGAAATAACTGTTTGTTGCAACCCCAAGAAGCACAAGAGAAATCTAAATTAAATATGAAATAACATTTAAAAAAAAAAAAAGCAAAAACAACACTGTAGGCATGAAAGTGAGTTGCAGCTAAATGACTGAACAGGAAACAGTCATTTTAATTTCTCAGCCTGATCCTGTTGTCTCCGATGTGTTTGTCCCTGTAGTTGCTCTGTGTCTGCTGCTGAACCTGGCTGAAGACACGCGCACAGAGCTGAAGATGAGGAACAAAAACATCGTCCACATGCTGGTAAAGATCCTGGACAGGGAGGACGAGGAGCTGCTGCTGGTGGTCGTCTCCTTCCTCAAGAAGCTGTCAATCTTCTTGGAGAACAAGAATGACATGGTGAGTCAGGGAGGGGTGGAGTAAAAGGGAGAGGAAAATAAAAAGGGAGGTTTTAGATAGAAGATAAATAAAAGATATATACTTAGTATTTATTTTTCACATATGCATGATGGCCTCCTTGCATATCGTGTTCCCTCAGAGCAAGCAGTGGAATCAAGGAGGGGACACGAGGAAAGAGAAGTTGAGGCAACAGGCATTTAACAAAATGAGACAGCATTGCTACGAGGACATAATTTTAAAGCAATGTCAGTTAAATACGACGTTGGGCGTAGCTGCATCATCCGCCTACAGCTCACTGCTGTATTTATGATCTCTGTCAAATAAGCATATTTACTTTTACTTCAATTCACAACGTGGCATAATGTGACAGGAATGTAGGGATGTCATACATGTTTTTATATTTAAAACACACACACTCACACATAGCTAGTGGGTGAAATGATAAATAGGTCTGTCAATGTGGGGCTGAGTGTCTGTCGCAGTAGTTTTTGTGGTGTGGCCCGCACCAGTGGCACTAATCAGCTGATTCAGCCTGATTCAGTGTCACAGCCCGTTGGTGACATCACTCTGATTGGTACTTAGGTAAGAAACCAACAACTAAAGTCAAGAGAGCGAGAGATTGAAACAGACTTGTTAGATTTTTTCTTTTTTCTTTTTTCTTTTTGCCATTTAGCTCTTAAGCAGAAACGTTCCAGAATTGTTTGTGTAACTGTTCGCTAGCTCACAGTAAATATCATTTATTCTGGCATTTGTTGTTTTGTTGTTATGTTGTTTATGTGCTCATGGCTGACCTGGGTCTTGAATCCGTCCTGTCAATCTTCCAATTTCCCTTTTTGAATGATGAATGCAGACTACCACCACCTACTGGTGCCGAGAGTTGTTCCATCTCATGCAGGTGCAAAATGTTCATGCTACTTGGATGTTGACTGTAGTCTTTGCAGTGTGTTCAAGTGCAACGTGTTGGTCGAGACACAGGCGACATAAGGTGACGCAAAAGACGGCCTTCGTCTCCACTATTTCTCTGATGACGGTTTGTTGTGTCAGGGCCTGTAAGAGTGGATGCTGTTGAAGCAGCACATGCTCTTGCTCTCTCTCCTTGATTTTCAGTATTTGTTTACATGAAAATGACATTTTGTTTGTATGTGCTCTTTTTATTTTCCTCTTCAAAAGCTAGTCAGAATTGTTGTGGACTTGGGATTTTAAACAGGTTTATCATTACACAAATCTGACCCACAGAGGTTTTGCTCATGTTCCTCTAGTTCAGTTTAATAACAAACAAAGCATGAATCATGGATTCATTAAGCAAAATAAGAAAATAACCCTGCAATGAAGTAATAAGTAAAACTACTCTCAGGTTAAACAATATTTGGATTTACCTTTGTTTAATTAAAGAAGTGCTTGTTGGAGCAGCTTAGCCAATTCAGCCAATCTGTTCCTTGTTTAAAATTCACGGCGTCTGTGTACCAATAGAATCAGTCTCCTTTTCTTTACATGTCTAACAAATGTGTTTTTAACAACATTGTTTTGAGACATTTAAACTCAATTAGTTAAATATAGAGGAAAGAATCATTCTTTATTTGTTTTGTAAAGCATTCCCCAAATCATTTCAGTCATTCCCTGTAGAAATGCCATTTGAAACTGCGCTCATCAAATTTTAATTTAATAAATGCTTAGAAGGACCTCTTTTGGCCACGTGTCCACAGCGCTCGCACAGGAACCTCACCGCCCCGACTTTCCCTAATCCAGCCCCACCTGGTTCCAATCTCACTCAGTTTGTGGCTCTTTATCAAAGCCAGACCCTGTTAGGAACTGGTTTTATCTCCTTGTTTCCCATTCGGTGTATCTTTGATTCAGATTAAAGAACCCTTCAGGGGGGTTAGACACATTGAAGCATGTGCCCAGCAGGGAAATAGTGGTTTCAACACTTCGACTCAGTGGAGTTTATCAGCTTACACAAGGGAGAAGGGTTTCCATTTATGGACATGGATGTTTAATTGATTTTAAAATAAGACTGATCACTCATTGGTACTGTACTGTATGCCATCAGGTTTTATTTACTCAGCGAACATGCTGTGAGTTTCTCCAAATCAGATAAGACTTCAACACAGCCTGATAAGTTTTTTTTCCTGCTGTTGTCACTAATGGAAGGGGAATGTCAGTGGTAATTGACACAGGCTGCAGTTGATTATGCAGCTCGAGGTCTGGTTTGTGATGGTGCGACTGGAGCTGGTTTTGCACACAGTAGCAGCAAGTGCGTTTTTAACTGAGAGCAGGTTGCGTCACCGTGATATCTGGCTGCGGGGAGACCACAGGAGAGGGGAGACAGACATGTTAACAAGCAGCACTGGACTGACTAGCAGTGCTGTCACACTGACAGTCACAGTGACAGCATGCAGTCTAAACACTACCACGCTGCTCACATTTTCACACATCAGTGATCCCATAAGACGCAGCAGTCATGGGTTTGTGTCTGAGTGTGTTTGTTGTCATCAGCTCAACACCTCCACCTGCCTGTAGGTCTGTAGGTGAACCTGCTCCAAGCTGGACATCTGGCTTAAAAAAGTACAAGGTGAGGTTTCAGTGTTTTATGGAGATAACTACTAAATGTGATAATTCACCATACTTACATATAATTATGACAAGCATATTACAGGGTGGTAGGGCTGCATGTTTGTAACAAACAGATGTTGTCATCAAGGGAAGAATTACATTAAATGCAAATTTTCTGATTACCTATTTTTATAGGCTACATGTCCTAGTAAAAAATAAGTGTAAATGATTATTTTATAACTTGTCCCAAAATTATTGCATAGCTTTGTGATCATTATTTCATCTTAAAATGGCTGTGAGTTACAGTATAAATCAAACATCCATCACAGTACAACTGTGTTGCACATAAATGCAGCCAGTGGTGGAAGAATTATTAAGATCTTAATCTTTTACTAAAAGAGTAGAAGTACAATCAGCAAAATACACTTAAGGCTGTATGTACTTTTATGAACTGTAGTTAGAGAATCTTGATTCCTGTTTGATCGGCCCTGCCTAGTTTGACAGTTTGACCACAGGACCGTGTGGAATTTTGTTGTGTATACCGAAAGTGATTGTTACAGTAATCTTCTCTGTAATGTAACAGCAAAATTATTTTCTGTAAGATAGCTGTTGACAGAATGGTGCTACAATATGTCAATTAGGGCTGCACGATATATTGTTTCAGCATTGACATTGTGATGTGCAATAGTCGCATTGCAGTGCAGTGCCAAGTAAGGCAAATCACACTCTTTATTTTCCATGACTAATACAGACCAAGCCTTCCCCTTTAAGAAAGCTGATGCAGAGCAGTGGCAGACAGTGAAACTCTGCTGCATTCGTGTGTTTAAAAAAGTACCATAAGTAGGTTGACAAGTCTGGCAGACACAGTGAAGCACATGCTTTTGTGAAATGGAAATTTTATTTTGGATCCTTAAAAAATTATGCAAAGGTTTAAAAAAAAAAAAAAAAAAATTACAATGGACAAAAAAGTTTTTTCTAGTGACTAGTGAGTAATGCAGCACGACACTGAGATGATTAAAAACCTTGTGTGTTTTTTTTTATCAAGACATACAGTTAAATCAATATTGCCCCACTTTTTATTCCAGATCAGTGACAAAACAAGCCCAGCAGTCTTTCTAAAAAGTGAAACATATTCTATCCATATTCTAAGAAAAATTAGCATCTACTGCAGCATTTGCCATTACAAATTAGAACCTGATTTTAATAAAGCAATAGATGGTTAATTTGTTCTCCTCCTGTGAAATCTTTCCAGCATAACAGTGTGGGTATAACACATCATTTTAAATGTGCCTCTTTTATCCATGATATCCACCCATGCTCTGTACGTGTCATCATTCAAACATTTAAGCTCTAACCTGTAAAAATCTGGCATAAAAGTCTGTCAAGCTGCTAACATTTAAATCATGCTGGTCCGGGGGGATTCTGGGGGAAGGTGTTCCTTAATAGCTGCAGAACCTGGAAGTTTGACTTGCTGTGTCTGTTTTTGTTTGCAGGCTGAAACATTTGCCGTGGAGAAGCTGGCTCGGCTGGTTCCCTGCGAGCACGAGGAGCTCCTGAGCACCAACTTGCGCCTCCTGCTCAACCTCTCCTTTGACACAATGCTGCGCAGCCAGATGGTCCAGGCAGGACTCATTCCTAAAGTCTCCTCATTGCTTGGTAATCAATCTGACCGTGTACTGCTGTAGTTTGTTCCCATAGATAGGTTATACTGGTTCACTGTGTGTGTTTATGACAAAGGTTGTATGTATTTGCCTCTGCATCAGGGAAATCATAATTCCAGGCTTTCAGCAAGAGAAACAGACAAGTCATGAGAAACACTCATCCCTCCTGAATTGCCTGTGGAGCCTCTAATTTGTTATTACTCAGGCGTATGTGCAGGTGCAGTTTTTACACAGCACCCAGGCCTCAAGCTGCCTCTGGTGACCATTAGAGCAGTGACCCCCTGAAAGCTCCAGAGTGGTGCAATTGGTGCGTTGTCTCATCCGCGAGGTCGTGTGACACGGTCAGAAGCATCTCTGACGGGCCTTTTGAAGCCTCTCAGGGGGAGGCTCGAGTAACGGCGCATAATTAATATAATATATTTGTTAGAATAACATGCCAGAGCCTCTGCACAAATGTTGTTTTTGCAGGAGCAGGCCGGAGAGGTGGAGAGGTCTTCAGAGATTTGGGGGGGGGGGGCTGTTTTTTGGGAAGTGGCGGGTGGGGGTTGCTCATTCAGGAAGTGAGGCGCACACATAATATAATTTAACACTGAAATATTACGCCTGCTCACAGTTTTGACACTGTTGAGTTTGCCTGTATTTGTGTGTTTGTGCATGTGTGTAATGCTCTCTGTATGCGAGCGGATGTGTCATTAATCATCTGCTTTCACTGCTGACTGTCCTCTTTTCAACTGACACACTCTGCATGAGGACTCTTGCCTTATCTATAAAGAAAGAAGGCAGCCAGGGGACTGGTATGTCAGCCTCCACTCTCTCCATCCAGACCCGAACAGAGGTCACGGCCCCTGATGATAAGATGAAAGTGGAGTTAGATCCTCCACTTGTCATCATCATCTCCCACTCGATCCATCCCACCACTGCCTGAACTTAACAGAAAGTAGAAGATTCCTTTTTGGCACCTGCATCTTCATTTTTGCATGTATGTTTTACAGGTATTGCAGAAACAATTTTTTGATTAATTGATCAGCAGAACTTAAGTCAACAATTTTGTAATCTCTCAAGACAGATTCTGCAATTTACACTGTAAAGGAAGAAAAAAAAATTCTTTTTTTTTTTTTTTTTTAACCAATGGATTTCCAGATTGACAATTTTGAAAATCGGCGCATTGGTTAAGTCTTTATCAAGCAAAAATGCCAAACGCATTCTGCTGTCAATGTGAGCACATGCTGCTTTTCCCCGGGTATGTCACAGTAAACACGAGGCATTTAAAAAACGTCTTTGGGACTGTGTGTTTTTTGTTTGTTTGTTTTTTTCATCTTTTGTAACATTTTATATAGAAGTAGTGTCTAGCCTCATTAACCCATTCTTCTGATGTAAAATTCATCACACATCCACCCATGATGACTCTCAGTAAAGTGTATAGACAGATCAATGTGGTATTTTCAATCTGGTATGGAGTATGTTAGGGCTTTAAATCCCAACAAATATGACACTGCAGACTGGGCACATGGAACAAAAGCGCTGTCTGCATGTGTGTGGACATGTTAGCATTCTCCAAAATAGACCCTCTGTGATAAAACTGAACCAGGTCCACTGTCTGTATCTGCATTGAAATTGGAGTAATTCTGGTCTTAATGTGTGGACATGAAATGTAAGCAGTTCAACCACTGTTTCTCAACAATCTGAGAACAGTCAGAAAAACAAGCATTAAAACCTAAAGGGACAGTTCACTCTAAAATTAAACATACTGTTCCTCCTTCCTGTAGCGGTATTTATCAATCTAGATTATTTTGGTGTGAGTTGCTGAGTGTGTGAGATATCGGCAGAGATGTCTGCCTTCTCTCCTATGTAATGGAAGTAGTGCGGTAGTAGTGGGGCGGCAGTAGCTCAGTCCATGGGGACTTGGGTTGGGAACCGGAGGGTCGCCTGCTCGAGTCCCCATCCGGACCAAAATATGGAGCGTGGACTGGTGGCTGGAGAGGTGCACTGCCAAGGTGCCCCTGAGCAAGGCACCAAACCCCCCAACCGCTCAGGGCGCCTCACCAAGGGCAGCCCCTCACTCTGACATCTCTGCACTTTGTGCATGTATAGGTCCTGTTTGTGCATGTGTGTGTCTTTCGGACCTGTGTGTAATTGACAAGCAAGAGTGAAAACATTGAATTTCCCCTCAGGGGGATTAATAAAGTAAATAGACTTAAACTAAACTTAACTTAAACTTAAACTTAGTTGGCACTGGGCTTGTGGTGCTCAAAGCACATAAAAGCATTTGTCGCTTTCCAAATCATGCACAAATTATTCAAGATCCTCCACAGAACTTGATGTGAGCAGTTAATGTAGGAACTATTTTCTTTCTACCAAACTACACCCGCCAACTGAATCACAACGCAGAAGGAAGTGTGCACCTACTCATGGACGAGAAGCTCATGACAGTGTGAGATGTAAACACAACAGTGCCCCCCTCAGCTGAGCTGTAACGTTAACTAGCTCCGTGCAGTGATTTGGTTGTCTGGTGTAGTTCAGTTGAAAGGTAATGGTTCCCACATGAAACTGTTCACAACAAGGTCTGTGGATTATCTTGAGTAACTGGGTCATGATTTCTGGAAAGAGACATTGCTGCTGAGGTCTTTAATGTACTTTTAGTGCTTGGAGCACCACAGGCTGAGTGCCTTCTAGTTCTATTATGCTGGAGGGAAGGCAGACATCTCTACAGCCGATGTCTCCAACACTCTGTAACTCACACCAAAACAATCTCGACTGATAAATCACACTACAGGTAAGAGGAAAAATATGTATTCTTGATTTGAAGGTGAACTGTCCCTTTAAATCCCGTATCAGATTTATCATGAGAACCTTTTCTGGTATCACAATTATAGACTAAACAATAAATTGATGTATTAAAGAGCATTGGTGGATGAGTAGATAATGAAGATAAATGTGTCAGCTAGAACTGAAACAATAAGTTGATGGAGAGAAAAAGTTTTAGCAACAATTTTGACAATTCATAAGCTGTTTAGTTTTATTTATCAAACAAAAATACCAACATCCTCGAATGGGCTGCTTTTTGTCTGTTATATCACACTGTAATCTGAGTATCTTTGGGTTTTGATTGTTTGTCCATATGAGATGCAAATAGTTAAGTATCAAAAAAACAATCAAGAGGTTAATTAATGATGATGTTTTAACATGATCATTAGTTACAGCAGCAGCCTGACTTTTTTTCCTCCTGTGATGCAGCATGTTGACTGTCATTACATTGCAAAACCAAATTAGGAGACTTGAGTGGGGAGTGGACCTCTTTAAGAGTATTGTACCCTGTTATGTGGTGTGTGATGTCTCAGAAGACCAAACCCAGCTTGCTTATTTATCCAGAAAATGCAATAACAACGGAGCAGTGCTGTCCGCAGAGCGGGCCCAGACGCCTCTTAATGTGTGCGGGTGTAATTTTACGAAGGTTAGGCGGTTTTAAATCAGGCTGGGGTGTAATTGGAGTTTAGCTCTCCCACTAACTGCCCCTGAACAGTCTAGTTAATTCTTAACAGCTCCCCCTCACCTTTTTTTCTCTCTCTTGCTCCAACCCTAGCAGTGTTTTGAACATTTAATGGGATCTCTCTGTTCGCCCATAAAGGATCCTCCATGTTCCTACTAGCAAAGTGAGGGAGTCCGCAGGGTCTGGAGGAGCATGTGTGTGTGTGTGTGTGTGTGTGTGTGTGTGTGTGTGTGCGTGTGCGTGCGTGCATGTGCGTGTACTTGGTTGTGTATTTTAAGGTATTGGTTGAGGTAAAGGATCACTAATGAGAAGCACATGTTCTGGCCAATCGCTAGCTGCGCTGGAAGGTCCAGAGCAGCGTAGCTTTAACTTATTAAGGGCAGTAAAATTGATGCTTCCTCCTGTTTTCCCAATTAAAGCTAGAAGCCGTCTCTCCCTCCTGTGATTCCAGGGCTGCACTGAGCACATCTGGATCTAATACTCAGCGATAAGGCTCCCTGTACGGCCAGTGACCGAACACGGCTGGGACCAGTTTTAACTGGACCTGGTTGGGGCTTTTGGAGGCTGGTGGGCATTACAGGAGGTCTGTCGGTGGTTCTGGTCCAGTGAGGAGCCTCTCTCTTAACACTTCTCTTAATGAAAAGTTCCTGGGTCAAACTCTGGTCTGAACTCTATTAATTCGCCCAGGCTGGCTCCTCCCCCAGGCCTCCACCCCCCCCCCCTCAGCTCTGGTCAGAGGTCAAACTCATAAAGGTCCTGGGCTCACTGACAGTCTAACACTCAATCCATTCAGTCTCTTATCTCCGTCATGCTGCTGCCGAGGCTTGATAAACTCACACAACTGTAGTGACAGGGGATGTAATCATTTTTTCTGGATAAATATTAAAGGGTCAGTTCACCCAAATTGCAAAAAGAAAACCTATTTTCTTTTTGCGTCTATTCTTGTGGATAGTTTTGGTTTTATTTGTCCAGATTTTGATATGTCCATCTCTTAGATCAAAATATAATAGAGGTGGATAGAATTTAATTTGTAGCATTAAAAAACAATATTTAAAGCTGCATTACACCATATTTTAATATTAACAATAGATGAATTGACTGTAATGTAAAAGACGTTGCTTTTGAGCTTGTTCTGCTGCTTCCAAGTAGCAAGAAAATTATTAATGCAGTTTCAAAAAAAAAGAAAAAAAAATTACCATGTATTTGTCTTTCCAAAAACAGTGTCGGTTACTCTGGATAATCCACAGACCCCACTGTCTGCAGTTTTCATTGGAACTGCTTTCTACCGTAGAAATAGACCCTATGTAAACTGTACACAGTGAGGTCTGTGGAAGATCCTAACTAGTAACTGGATCACTGTTTCTGGAGGGGAAAGAGAAGTTTCTTCTCTTACTGTCAATAAGTTCCATGTGTAAAACCAAACGACAACATGTTAGTGTGTCTGTCACTACTTTATGATTTTATGTGTGTGTGACTTTCATCTTGAACCCAATTGGTTCCTGCTGTAGATGTAAATATTTAAAGACATACTATGCAGGATTTTCCCAAAAAAACAATGTATTGACTCATACAGAAGTAATCTCTCTCAGTCCTCACACATGACCTGCTAGAAGTGTGTGGTGGTTTATTATTTGTACAGACTCTCCCTGTATTTTCTTAGATTCTTCTTATTTTCTGTGTCTGGACCTGAATGGGTGTGTACCCCCACAGTGCCCAGGTGAGGTCGGGGCTTTATAAAAAATGTAGGAACCAGTTGCCAGACTGTAAGCAGCAGGCATCCAAGAGGCACACACATGCTGGACCCCCCCCCGCAGATTTGGTGAGGTGACACATTAAATGAGAGTAAATCTGGGGTTGGCTTTTACTTCTTCTTTCGCTGGTGGACATAGATAAAATTAAATGTAACTTTTAAAAACAGGCTTACTCAAACAGAAGAAAATAGTACCTTTGGGGACTATTTTCAGCGATGGATTAATCCAGATTTGGTGCTCCAGTAAGTATTTGTTGCAGCAGGACGGTGTATGTTGGGTTGAGTCAAATTAATCTACAGTCTGTGTGATCATAGTAATGAAGCAACATGTCACCCAGTGCAACTGTGTGACTCACTGATGTGTTTAATAGTTGTTGTTGTTTTCTAACACAGTGGAGCTTTGTGGCACACAGGAACAAGACACAATACTTATCTGTAGATACATTCACTGCTGCATTGTGTCTGCAGATGAGATTTATTGACAATAAGAAAATACAGAATATCACCAGACTTCTTCATAAATGCTGTGAGCGGCACAAAGACATTTCCATTCACTTCCATTGTTTTGGAAGAGAAATCTGGATAGCTCAAAATCTGCTTAAGTAAAGTGAAAATATATTTTTTTGTAATTTGGGATAACTGTCCCTTTAAGCAGCATAAAAAACTTGTCCTTCTTCCCTCAATAGCCTGCTGCAGTTCACATTTAACCTCTAAATATTGTTTTTCCTCTGGTTAGCTGTCCGTGAGACACGACAAACTGAGAAACTGCAGTCGACTGGTGCTGAGTCTGCACCGAATGCCATTTGACCTCCAACGGGCATTGCTGTTAAAAAGGCCATTCAGTTCATTAATATTTTCAAAAAACACACAGCTCGCCTAGATGTGGTCATTGGCATCCCGCGGAGCGTTACGGCACAACCAGTCATTCATCCATTGACTTTCCTCCTCCTCCTGTGTTTATGTTGCAGCTGACGAGGGCCAGAGACAGCTCAGCATGTGCATTCTGTACCACATCAGCATGGACGACAGATTCAAGTCCATGTTTGCCGACACAGACTGCATACCGCAGGTAAGACTGGCTAATGTACACCGCCAGCAGACCAAGACAGACACATTAGCATCAGCAGCTAACAGCACCCGGGAATTAATGCATGAGAAACACAGTGAGAGGGAGGGACGCACGCCACATCTGGAACCAAAAACCACCAAAGGACTGCTGCTCAGTCTTTGCTCTCGCTGTGATGACAACTCTGCTTTTTTCTTCTTTCCTTCTCTTTCCTGAAAACATCCTTGTGCCATTTCATCCTTTTCTGCATCTTCTCCACATGTTAGCCTCTTAATTAGCATTACAAAACTGGGACACCAGCACAGAAACACAGTTTGCCCAAAATGGAATGAAACTATGATTCTTCAGATCAGGTTTACTGCTGAAGTTCGAAACCCCCTCAGGCTAACTTCTTTCAACTTTCGATCACAACATTTTTGTCAAGTTACACTCCCTCCTGATTGAGTTGACCCGGTCAGTCACTCCTCTCATCATCGGCGATTAGCTAAATGCACGTTGTGTTTGTTTGTCAAGATTGGGTGTAAATGCCGGCCAGATGTGGCCGGGAGAGTCTGCTGTTTGTTCAGAGGGTCATGTCAGCAGCAGATCTGAACCCCAGGCTCCCCCGTGGTAGAAAGGATGCTGGCTAGCAGCATGACCAGGATGTGACCTCTGACCCCGCCCTGAGGCCCACTCACTCTCCCTCACTACCCTCTTCGGCCTTCATTTTTCTAATGTTGTCCATCCATCTTTTGCTCAGAACAAGTCCACACTCAGTTAAAAGTGAAGGTGCATCTTTTTCTCTCCAGTTTGACCTTTTCATTAAACAAAGCCACAGAGGGTTAATCTAGAAATTCAGTCTTGTGTTTTATTGTTGATGAGATAAACAAAGCTTGGAAAACAACAATACAAATGCCTGCTAAGTCAAGGTCAGAGGATGTATGTCAATAAGATTTAAAAGACAGTTCTCTGTATTTTAAGAATTTAATAATGATGACAAATAGTTACATTATACAGTTATATGAAACAGGCTGATTATGATGAATTTAAATTACGTTGGACAGTCCAGAAAAAGTTTAAAAAAATTTTGAAATAAAAAGGATTCAGTGTTTTTCACCAGAATTACAGAGCAAGAAAATTTGCCAGTGATATAATTGAAAAGGTAAAAGAACAGAGTAAAATTTATATATTTTTTTTAATTTTTTTTCTTAATACTCTTTCTAAATAGGTTGGTATGTTTAAAATGCTAGTAATAGTCTGGCCTGTCATCACTCATTTTAATTACAAATGTAGCTGCTCATACATTAACCACAGATTGTAAAAATAATGGACAAGCTACCATGATGTCACCCACTGGTTTGTTGACTCCCAATTTGAACCCGATTTCAGCATTTTGGCCGTCACCATCTTGGTTTTTGGAGCCAGAAGTGACCATATTTGGGCAAGAGTGGTGGCACTATGGAGGGGTGAAGGGACTCAGCAGACAGTCTGCCATTTATCATGTGTAACTTTAAGCCTTAATAAAATGTAAACCAGTGAGTTATATAAAAATTTACCGACATGTCTGAGGCTGTGGCTTTGGTGTTACAGTTGTCAAGTCAGGAAATAAGCCACAGAGACCAAAACCGTTTGTTGTACCAAGCTGTAAAGATGTTAATTTCTGTTGTAAAGCTGGACATATTTACATGCATGTCTGTGGGGAGCCAACCACAAGTGGCTGTTCAGAGAACCGCAGTTTTTTGCACCTCTGTGTTGGCTTCATTTTTCAGCCTTGGCTGTTGCTGCTTGATATTAATCTGTATTAATACTGATTTTTGTCAGTGGCTGACAGTGATGTGATCATAAAATAGTGATTGGATTAACGTCAGAACAGCAGGAGCTAATGTTCATTTAATGAACAAGTAGCATCTATCAAGCAATGGTCAAAAAATTACTCCAAGCTTGTTCAGTGTCATGACAACAGAAAAGGTTTGCCTGTACTAACGTATAGGTGACAATAGAGTACAAGACTGTCTGTCCCACTGCTCACTAGATGTTTGCTGAGGTGACTACAAGAGATTTCACATTTTTCCCTGGCTTTGTTCAAAATGACTTGAACACACTTAAGATGAGCGTCATATTCACACAAGGTTTTAAAATTTAGCCATCTTTGTCTTAGTCTCAGTGATTCATTTTTAGTGTATTTTGTTTGTTTATCGATCCTCATCCTCACTTAAGTCATAATTCAGCTCCCCACACCAAAACCTCTTTTGTCCCGTACAATAACTACACGTCCCTTCATCTGTCCTGTTTGTAAAATACATCGTCAACTAACTGCTTTACCCCATTTCCCACCTTTTCATCCTCTCTCACCTATTTTGTACTTTTAGGACCTCTCTCTTTTATCACTTTCCCAGCCTGGTGACTGACCTGCCCCTTTCCCCTTCTCCAGCTTTTAATGGGGTCACCGTTTGGTGCTAGATGTAGGGTTTCCAGAGCAGGGATGTCAGGAGTGAGGGAGGAGAGCAACAGAGGTGGAGGTGGAGGTGGAGGTGAAGGTGGGGGGCGGAGGTGGCTGCGTTGGTCGGACTGCAGCATGGCGTGGGCCCTGACTGGGCCTCCGGTGGCTGTCTGTGGTAAATAAGCAGAGGCAGGTGCCAGAGAGTCTAGACGGGGCTGATTTGGGGTGCGGGGCCCCTGGTATGTGATACCTAACCCAGGCCCGGCCCAGCCTTTCTCTCCCTCTCTCTCTCTCTCTCTCTCTCTGATTCCTGACTCCTCACAGGGAAGCAGTGCACCTCTGTCACCCCGCCACCCCCCCCAGCTCAAAGCTTTTCCTGTTTAATGTTAAATCAGTGCAGGAGAGGGACAGACAGACAGAGGGAAGAAGGGAGGGAGGAGGATGAGGATAAGGAGGTGGTGGTGGGTTATTGGGAGGTAAGGAATGACTTGCCTTCCCTTTATCACTAATACTCCTTCTCTTCCTTACTTAAAAAAGCACCCTTATTTTTTGAAATCAGTTTATGGTTTCTTTTCCTCACTCTACCTTACTCTCCAATGCTCAAACCGTAATGACTGGCTTTAACAAGACTGGAGAAGATTTCAGGGATGCTCTTTAAAAATTGGAGGTTTTTCAGTGACACATTACCTTCAGTCACACACATGAAGAAATGTGTCCTGTCTTTGCTGTTGTTTTAGCTCACATTAGATGCGGTTGACCAAAAAATTCACAACGATGCCACACTCTGTGGGTTAGGTTATTATAACATGCTAAACACATGGCTGCAGATATGTATTATGGATTATGTTATCTTGAATCTCAGAGATGAATTAATTAAGTGGTTAACTGACATGTGGAACCTGTGATTGACAGCTGATGAAGATGGTGTTTGAGTGCAGGGAGGAGAAGATGGACGTTGAGCTCATCTCACTCTGCATCAACCTGGCTGCTAACAAGAGTAATGCAAAGGTCATCTGTGAAGGTATAAGCTTCAAAGAAAAGATAAACAATAGATTTGGAAAATGGCATTATATTCCGGTCTATGTTGTTAAAATCTTTCTCTGTATTGCCTCAGGTAACGGACTGAAGATGCTAATGAAGCGTGCTTTGAAGTTGAAGGATGTTCTGGTGATGAAGATGATCAGAAATCTTTCTCAGCACAGTGGACCCACTAAGGGCCTCTTTCTGGTCAGTACATGGTCTTATAAACTCAAACAGTTCTGGGCTTCCTGGTAGCCTAGTATATAAAGTCTTCATCTTTACCAACCTGAGAGTCTTAATGGCTGATATTAGAGCATATTTATCTAACTGTTCATAATTTGTATGGTGATACTGCAGTCATAACCTCATTGATTCTTATCAGACAATGTTGTAGTCAATTATTAATAAACACATACTGCTGGAATCACCTGCACTTACTATTTTCAGTGAAACAGTAGCTGTGTGTGCAATCCTACAATAAATACCATATGAATATGATCAAAAATCATATATTAAGGTCCTGCTAGTGGTATGTAGTAGCATGACTTATGCTGCAGATTCACCGAATTGTAAGGACATACAAGCTGAAGAAAAAAAACTGGGCTCAGGTGTGGCCCATGGCTAACTTGGTGACTCTACAGCAACATTATGAGCTTTTCCCAAAGGAGAGAAATGGGCAACTTGGTAACAGAATCTTGATTCATATTTGATCAGCGCTTCTTAGTTCTACTGTTTGATCTCAGATTTTTCAGCCTCCATTTTTACTGTGCAGGAAACAGTGTTTAACTGACAATATGCAATGCTGTATTGTGTTTGACATAGAAGATAATTTGTATAAATAAAGTTCCGTGTGACTACCCTTACTAAAGGAAACTTTGCAGACTAAGAGTTATTTAAATAGGGATGTCCCCATCAAGTTTTTTTAATATTTAGTATCTGCTGAGACATAGTACCAATCCAATACAGCACAACTGCACAGTGCACACTTCAAGTACATTAAAGTGATTAAAATCAATCCAGTGTGTAGCTTTGTGTGTACACTCAACACTATATACCATAGTTGACAAATAAGCAAAACACAAGATACTGTCACACACTGAGGGAGAGAAAAAATTAGACTCCATGACGAACTGGGAGTGGGGAGGGTCTGGTTTTGAAAAGGCTCTATGATTCTTCTTTACATTGCCCAAGGAATGAAAATGTATTCATTTGATAAGAAAAAGAAACAACAGGAGTTATAAAACTGAAGAAAATGAGTTTTGACTGCACTAAAGTTCAGTGTCCAGTCGCCTTCTTATAATAGCTGGAACATGGACACTCTCCTCCATCTCTTCATATAAAGAGAGATTTAATGTGTGGGGAAAACTTACAGGCATAAAAGCTGATGGTTGGTTTGATGGTATTTCTGAGCAGCCTACCTTACTCTGAAATGAACATTATATGGTATGCCTAGCTGAAACATGTAGCAACAACACCACAAACCTCTAAATGATGGTAAGGATAGAAAACATCTTGAAGAGTTACATAAACACAACCAGGGAATATGGCACCAAGTCAAATCTGTAGTGGAATTGTGTTTTTCATGTTTGTCTATGTCAGGCCTCATTTTAAAGCAAATCTAATTGACCTGTGTGTGTGTGTGTGTGTGTGTGTGTGTGTGCGTGCGTGTGTGTGTGCGTGCGTGCGCGTGTTGGTAGGACCACGTCGGCGACCTGGCAGCTCAGATCAACGAGGAGGAGGCTGAAGAGTTTGTGATCGAATGTCTTGGCACACTGGCCAATCTCACCATCCCTGACCTGGACTGGGCGCTGGTGCTTAAGGAGTACAACCTGGTGCCCTACCTGAAAAACCGACTCAAACCAGGTGTGTGTTAAGACCATTTGACTAACAACGTGGACTTTTATGGTCTTGATAAACTTCTGCAGAGTTTTTTTGTTACATGGTGAAAATGTTTTTGCGATATCTCTTAAAACTACTGTTACAGAACACGCAGCAATGTACCCACACATGCTCCAGCAGGATAGCCCTACCACAGGTCTCTCATCTAGTCCTCTTAATACCAGAGGCCAGGTCTCTCCCATGCCCTGTCTTAACCTCTAACTACTCCCCTTGCACCACACTATCAGTAAGGTGTCAGTGGCAGATGATATGAGGACAGAGACCCCTCATTAGGGTCTGGCCTTATCTTTACCTTTAATGATCACTGACCTTCTTACCCTCAGCTTTTGTCTCCATTAAAGGAGAATTGAAAGTCTAGAGCAGTTCATTCAGGTTAATTAATTTACACTGTATGATAGTTAATAGTGAAGAATGACAGAAAGTTGGAAGAACTAAAGAGAAACCTGCGTACAGTGTCCAGCTTGGCCGAGCGTCACCAGGACAACCTTCCTCATGTTTTTGTTGAATCATATACACTAGGATGAAGGAAAGTAGCACATTGTACTTTACACTGTTAGTGTAACTAATAAGTAAGACCTGGCGTCGCTGTTACACAATTTTTTGTGTCCAAATCTGGTCTGTTAGAATCCTGTATTAAGTCTCAGGTCTGTGTGTGAATATTTCTAATACCAGAGTGGACACATTTCAGGTAGGGGTGTAACAATACATGGATGTGCACTGATGTATTTATTCAATGATAAATGATCCAGTATTATTGATGCAAAGTGAAAACATTGATACATATTGTCATCCTTAAGATAGACCTTTATTTATTTTGATTTTCCCATGGCACCTCTGTGTCACCATCTCCATTCAAGCACACCTTCTTCCTAAACATTCAAACAGTGCTGGTGGCCTGGCGCCAGGCAGATAATGGTTAGCCATTACTTTCTGAGGCACTCTGAAAATGATGTGTATTTCTGCTTGTTGATTCACAGTTGTTGGGTCCTTTTTAAAATAGGTCCCTTGTTTTTGAAATTGAGTTGATGCTCTTTGGTTTTGGGTAGGTTTTCCATGGTTTCCTTTCACATCAAGTCCACAGTTTGGACCTGTGTAGTCTTAAGTGGACTCTCCAACTATAGTCTTTAACAAGAACTCTTTTCGTCCCTCTGTTTGGGTTTTGAATCAGGCCCAGTGGCACTTCTCTGTGTCCATATGATTTTTTGATATCAGTGCAGGACCAGAGAGGCCAAGTTTTTCACATTTTTTATGCTGTCTAAACATGAGCTGCCAATTGAAATACGTTGGTCTAAAATTGACAAAATTGTTACTAAAATCAGTTGTGTCATCAACAAATGAAGAAAGAACAGTATGGCTCTAATCTGACATTCCCTTCTGACTTTCAGTGATTGTTTTCAGTACCAGCTGCTACAGCCACGTTTCAGTCAGTGCTAAAAATGTATTGACCTTTATTGAGTTTTTTTACCAATGCTGATGGTGTTCTTGGCAGGAAACCAGCCCTCTTTCTTCCACCACTGGACCCTTGATGAGTTATTTATTGATCTTAAAGTGAGCCACTGGGGATCCTTCAAAGTAAAATAGATGTCCTCAGACACAAATGGCAAACAGCCATTTTATTTATCACATTATATTTTGGAAGCATAGGTTACCAGATTGCTTTGGCTTTAAGACACAGCAGTCAGAAGACTGAACTCCATCAGCTGCGTTTGGTCACACAGATGTAAACCCATAAAGTCACAGAACATGGATGTTTTCTCTGGCACAGCACTCCGTTCTGCGGGTATTCAGAGGCCAGATGTTTGTCTTTCTTTGTCAGTCATCCACTCAACTTGTACTTTTCCCTGATGTCAGGTTCTGCTGAGGATGACCTCATTCTGGAGGTGGTGATCATGATCGGCACCGTGTCTATGGATGACTCTTGTGCAGCCATGTTGGCCAAGTCTGGTATCATTCCTGCTCTTATCGAGCTGCTCAATGGTAAGTATCAAATCCTGTACTATAGCTTTCAAAAGCATTATGAAATATGGATTCCAGTTTTTTAATTTCTTTTATGCTAGGGACTAAAAGTCAGGATATCTCTGTCTCTCTCAAATCCTCTAACTTAATGGATGATTGAGAATACGTTGCTGGAGTACACCTTTTAAAGTTACTGTCTTCCATCCACATAAAGATGTTCCTTTATTTAACACATATTCTTGAAGTGGGAGAAATCATGTCCTAGAAAATTTTCTGTGGGGTGGCCAGGATGGTTATGTGATCATCTTGGGGTGGCAATGTCTCCACAATATTTGGAATGCAGGTAATGGTGGATCAAATAATATTAAGTGTATTTAACTTTTTTTTATTCCTGCAAGTAAAGTAACAAAGATGCTTACACTATACAAATGTAGCACAGTATACAGGGTGACACGGGAGGGGATTTTCAGTCCTGTCCCATCCCAGTCCCGCAAAAATAATCCCATGAAAACGGAAAAAAAATCCTGTCCCATCCCAGTCCCACAAGAATGACTCCTGTCCCATCCTGTTCCCGTTTTCCGTTTCAGTTACAGTAAAAAAACAACAAAAAAAAAAACAGTACATGGATCACGCAATACCTACCTTAGTTGAATATAAACCAAAATATGACATCTAATGTTGTGTTTTGATGTTTATTGCCTAATTATTTTAACATTCACTCCACCTTGAAGCTGTTCAGAATGATAAACACATTTGATTTCTGATGTGGTCAGACAACACGTCATAAGAACCAGTTCTAAGAGAGAAAAGTGTCTTTAAAGTATTGCAGTAGGCTAAAAGTAGTGTTTGGTTCCTCTGACTGATATTATGATATATGACATCATTAGATTATTAATACTGAAGCATCAGTGTTAGAGCAGCTTGCTACTGTTGTAGCTGCTGGAGGTGGAGCTAGTTTCACATACTTTATTAAACACTTGACTATTGTTACTATGCTAGGCCTGTCATGATAAAAAAAATTTCTGGGCAATTAATTGCGTCAGAAATTATTGCGATAAGTGATAATATTGTGTAATATTGTGCTTTTAAGACCATTTTATTATGGTTGTAATTTTGCTGTTTTTAGACCATTTTTTAAACTTATATAATGATAATAAAGGCATAATGATGCAAGTACACCCTTTTAAAGAGAAATAAACATTTGTTTAACAAGAATATTTAGGAATGCATAAAAGAAAATTTAAATATCCGAAGTAATACATAAAAATATCGAAATAAATAAATAAATACAAAAAAAGAACTATAGAAGAAAGAAAAATAGACTCTCAGTCTCTCACTCTCAAATTACTGGGCTCCCCTCTGTCATTTGGTTTAAATCCAAAACACTCCCACACAGGGGCTGTGGCATTTGGTTTAGGAACAAGTTCCCTGTCTTTCTCTTACAATCAATCAATCAATTCTCTTTATTTCTCCACCTCATCTCCCCCTCCCCCTCACGCACTGTGTGTGTGTAGCCCATAGCCCCGCCTCCCCCACAGAGACTTGGACACTCGATGACAAAAGCTTTCCCTCCGTTCATTACACTAATGAACCAACTCACCTGGCTGCCAGACGATGCACAGAAGTGAACGCTCTTGTCATCCAGTCTCTTTGGTTGAGAGAGACGAGGAAAACAAACATGAATGAATATGGCAGTTAATCCCATGTTATCCACCGTCTTTGTCTTCTCTTCTTTTTGTTTAACGGCGGTACCGTCTTTGTCTGGTCACGCCTTCATGCCAAATATCCATAACACAGGATGTGCGCGCATCTAAAGTGTCCGGTAGTGCCGTCGCAGTGCAGGAAAGGTTCCGCATGTTGGAAACTAGCGACAGCTGTGATGTGGTGGTTGGGGTCAGGCCAGGGTGGCCAAAAGGGTGGCCAGGATTCAGTGTGAGGTGGCCACGGCCACCCCCTGCCACCCTATACCTCCCCCATTGGTCCCAGACAAGACTTCACAACTTCAAACAATTACAAAATGTGTTAAAAGCCTTCAGAATCTAAAACTAACAGTGTGTATGGATAATATCACTGTAAAAATGTGCTGCTATAATCATGTTTGTTTTAAAATTTATTTGAACTGAAAATGTTGGCCCTTTAAAGATGTGTCCCAGATTTTTGTCAACTCCGTCAGATTTCTATAAGAGCATAATTTAATCGGGCATAACAGGAGTAAGCTACATAGTGAGGGCTCCTGTGTCACTTCCTGGTTTTCAAAATGCATTTGAATATATATTTATAATATGTGAAAAGGGTGTTTTAAATGGGGTGCTAAATTGCTTTATATAGCAAGTATTGTTATGAAAATACAGTTCGAGATGGGAAACAAAACGAAAAACAGCTTTAAGTTTAGCTTCATCCAACCGCGTTGATGAATGATGACAAAGTCTACTCTAAAATGAGTCCTTGTTCATTTCTTTTCCCTCTTTTCTGTTTCCATGTCAGCCCAACAAGAGGATGATGAGTTTGTGTGTCAGATTGTCTACGTCTTCTACCAGATGGTCTTTCACAAAGCTACCAGGGACGTCATCGTCAAAGACACACGTATCCTTTTACTAATTAGTAAACTATTGTAGACATTTCTGAACCATTAGATGAGATAAACATTAATAGATGCAAGACATCAACAAGAATGCCCTGTAGCTTCCAGCACAGTTATTTTGACAGTGGCTGCATATAAAGTTGTTCTTTGGTGCTCTACAGAATTACTTTATGTCCAGTCTTTAGTGTATGTTTCTATAGTAACTCATAGTACTGCCCTGTATGTACCTCTCCTCACAGTTTATTCCCATCTGCATCTCCATAGCAGCCTCTTTTAACCCCTCGATTTAGTTGTTTTTAACCCTCTGGGTATTCTAAGCTGCCTGTAATTGTACACAGTTGTGGTTGGTGGCAGCGGCTTGTGTCAAATTACAAATATGCTCTCTGTCAGCATGTTCTGATTGATGTTTTTCTTTCTGCGGGAAGAATATATATAACAGGAATATCTGATGTAAGCAGCGCTGTGGGAGGAAAGTGTTCACTTCATCACAGGAAATGTAGACAGCGGTCCCTTCAGCTGCAGGGCACCTGTCTTTTGTCTCTGTTTCTAAATGAAAGAATAACCACAATACCACCACATTTCCATATTTCCCTCTTTCATTGTTGAGGACACAGAACAATTGATTCTCCATCGAAACACCCTAGAGAGGATGAAATGTTTTCTTTCCTTGAGTCCTGGTCTCAGAAGCCCCTGCGTACCTCATCGACCTGATGCATGATAACAACGCAGAGATTCGCAAAGTCTGTGACAACACGCTGGATATCATCGCTGTGAGTATCTCATGAGGCCTCATAAATATCATTTCACCACTTTAGATGTAGGAATTAAGGTGCCAGTCACTTTCCTTTTTGTTACTTTATTAAAAGTTAGCACAAATTATTTTAACTCCTCTCCAAAGTTACAAGAAAATATTACTAGGATTAAAATACATATGAATTTGCTTAAATTCAGACTTACACACTAGTGCCTTTGTTTTTTAAAACAGATATAAGTATGGTTGTAGTAAATTGTCCGTGGTCTGCTAGGATGTAAGACCTCCCACTCCCTGTTCAAAAGTTCTTTTTGCAAAAGCAGACTGTATTTATAAAACCCCTTTCAAAACCAAACTTACAATGTGCTATAGGAGAAGGAGGAAATGACACAAAAACAAAACAGAAATATAAAAGCATTTTTTAATGATGTGCATTGATTTGGTTCTTGTTAGTCTCAAAGGTTGAGGAGCAACAGCAGTTTATAGTGACCCCTGTTGCACCCAATAACATAATTGTTTTTTTAAATCGATGGTGTAATAAAATGTAAAGCATGCTTTTTTTCTCAGACATGTAAAATGTGCAGGTATACAAAAATGACACAGCTGTCAGTGTCATAGGCGGCATGGTGGTGCAGTGGTTAGCATTGTTTCCTCACAGCAAGAGGGTTCCTGGTTTGAACCTAGGGTGGAGGGTTTGAACCTCAGGGTCCACAGTCCAATGACAGGCTGATTAAGTTAATTGGTGACTCTCAGGCCCCGTTTATACGACAATGATTTCAACTGAAAACGGTAAACTTTAGTTGCGTTTTGGCCGATCGTTTACACGACCGTGGCGTTTTGGGTGCCTGAAAACGCAACGTTTTGAAAATGGGTTCCAGAGTGCAACTTTTTGGAAACGGCAGTGTCTCCTTTGTCATGTAAACTTGCAATATGCAGTTCCTCTGAAAACGGAGACTTTTCGCACATGCGCATTATGGTTCCAGTCACTAGGCATGCCGACCGTGACAACAACAATGCTCTGTTTGTGCTGCTCTCCCTGTTGATTTGAAGTGAAGTGTAGATCTGTTACTGTAGCAACTCCACCTCATCGTCCATCCAGACAAAGTTATCTGTGCATGCTTTCGCCATTGTGTCTTCTTTGTTTTTTTGTTCTTTGCGCTTCAGCGCAGGGGCATGGTGTCATACCGTGGTGTTGCTTTGCAAATTTACACTGCCACCCATTGGCCTGGCATGCATACTACAGCGTTTCCAGTAGATTCTGCGGCTCCGTGTGAATGGGGATCGTTTAAATATCGTCATCATATAAATACAGACGTTTTTTAAAACGCAAAGGACAGACTTTTCCATTTTTAGAGAAACCGTTGTCGTCTAAACAGGGCCTCATTTGCCGGTAGGTGTGAATGTAATCGTGAATGGTTGTCTGTCTCTGTGTGTTAGCCCTGGGACAATCTGGCGACCTGTCCAGGGCGTACCCCACCTTTTGCCTAATGTTAGCTGGGATAGGCTCCAGCCCCCCATGACCCCCAACAGGATAAGCAGTAAAAGATAATGACTGAGTGAATGAATGAATGAATGAATGAATGTTAATGTCATTGTTAGCCTCCTGATGACACTTAAACACTGATTTGACACTGATTTAATGTTTTTGGAAATGTTAACTCAAGGCTTCATGTAGAGGGCGTAGTAGGGCATAACCAAACTCTTCTCTTTTATCTTCTAAATCTTTAACACAAACACTAAATCTAAACACTTTAACGCTTTGGGTCTCTCTGGTTACCTTTTAGATCCCTGAAAATTTATTTCGTGATTTATTTCTTGATTAGCCCCGCTTTGCATTGTGTAATAAATTCCCAATAATGTCAACATCAGTCAGGACATTTTATTACATGTATGGTCAAGTAATTACACTTATGGTGTTTCGTTACATTTTAGTCAAGCGAAGTGCAAATTTTATTACATTTTTAAGCGTTACTATATTTTCAGGGAATTATTACATTATTGGATGCTATAACCTCAGTCAGGTTTGCTGTGTGCTCATTTGATTCAACACAAATATGCACAATATCAGCTAAAATATGCAAGCTGTTGAAGCTTTTAAAACAAAACTGTAAAAGAATTTGACACCTCAACACAGGATCTCAAGATCAGGTAATAAAGCAGAACCTACAGTTTTTTTCAAACAAACTTACAGTTGATCAGTCCCCAAATGGATTGGCACACGGTGAAACAGATACTTTCGGTGGCCTCTTGGGGGTCTGGAGCCCAAGTAAAGTTTCCTGCTTTGTCTGGTTGGTATTACAGCCCTGGATAGGAAGTGTTCAGAAACCTTTGGAAGCTTTCACTCACCCTGAAAATAATATTGCTGGGAGTCATGAAATGAAATGTAAGATAAACAAGATAAAGAATTAAAATTTTGAATTCTATTCAGATTATTTAAAAACAACAGATAGGTCATCCAGTATTCTTATCTAGCTCATTTCTATTTTCATACAGACATGAAACAATTTGACCTTTTCCACAGTCTTACAGTCAAACATTCTCACCTTTCCTGATGTGCCCGAGCCAAATTTGACATCAGCGATTAACAAAGTGATGAACTCCTGAATCGCCTTGTGACTGACAGGTGTGGTCAGCTCCCAGTCAGTGTATGATCGCTGCCAGACCTCAGATCAGCGTAATTAGCTGTAGATTATAGCCAGGCAGTGTAGCGGGGCAAAGGAAGTGTTTCATTGAAATTATCAGTGAGACCTATTAAGCTGTGAACCACATGAAAGGCAGCCGGTGGGCTCTGGTGTGTGTCAGCGGCTGGACAGCAGAGGTGAGAGAGAAAGCAGAGCTGTGGACACAAACACACACACACACACACACACACACACACAATCATTACCGCCTGGGTCCTTTTGGCAGCACACGCCATAACTGTGCAGTCCTGAAATGTTCACCCTTTGATCATCGTGGCCCTGCTCATGTACAAACACACGTGGCCTCACAAGGAACTTTGTAGATGCTCCAAGTGGGACAGAGGCCTAATTCACAGTGATATTCTTAGCCCGGCCACATTTCCAGAGGAATATGTTGAAAAGCTCCCAAAACTGTTGTGCACTTCCTCACCCCTGCCGTGATGAGCTCATGCTGTCATGAGCTCAGCTGCTAATAACTGATTAGTCATATTAAACCAATATAAGAGCCTAATTGCTCAGTCAAAACCATGAGTCATGATGCTGTTTCAGCCTCTGATGAATCAGCATGCTGACATAGTGTGTCACTGTCACCACCAGCATTTGGGGTTGAGGCCTCAGAATGATGGTCAATAGGCCCGTTTGAGTCCCAGGATCTCGGGGTGGCTGTCAGTGCCCACGGGGCTCTGCTTTGCATCTGAATGATTAATCTTTCAGGCAGGGGCATCACAGTCTCAAAGGCTGCCTTTATCACTCCCCCTTCAGCCCCCGCAGAGAAAAGAAAACAGAACTTTGTGGTCCTCCTCTGCCCGAGCTACGCAAACAGTTGAGCCGGCCGGACGCAGGTTTTTCTTACGACAGTCATACATACATGTACCTGATATTCTTCTGATATGGAGTTGTTGATTTTACATGTATGAACTTGTAAATAACTGTTGTGACAAAGATTTTTTCTTTTGGGGGGGGGAATTGAATATTTTATGCTTGGCAGGGGTGTAAAAGTGGTGTATCTTTAATAAGAAGATGCTTTGACATGGTGATAACTCCTGCTACTGTAGGACAAACATTCATGTCCTACCGCCACTCAGTGTTAACAGAAGAACAAGTAAAAACAAAGTAAAAGAGTGAGAAAATAGGTTTGATTCCACGTGGAGGCTTTAATTGCATCAAATCAGGAATTCCTCAACGAGGAATAAAACTGGAGCTATTTGGAAAACTTTCAGAGTCCTTTAACCAAAGGTCACAGTTATTTTCCAGAGCAAACCACTGACTGTGTTTGCATGCACACTTATATTGCACTATTTTTCCGGGAATAACAGTATTCCACAACTGATGCAGGTCATGTAAACAGCATCTTCTATTTGGATATTCCAAAATTCTGAATGTGGCATTTTACAATTAGCACATGTGGGATATGCCAGTATTATTTGGGTTTAAGGAGCATTCTTTGGACATGTATACAGTGCATTCAGAATATGCGTCTCAGCTGGGTTTTTACTGCAGTTTGCAACAAACGGCCTCTTGTCTGTTACAGTCAGCTCTGTGCATGGTGCACAAACCAACTAGCCAACAGATTGCAAACCTTGGGTTGAGATGCATGCTCAAAAGAAAAGCTTACATTTCTGGTGGGAAAGAGATACACGTCTACTTTCAAACCTTGTGAAATACTTAGATATTAACAATTTTTTTGGAAATGTACATGTATCACAACATCAAACTTTTCAAGAAGGTGGTTAGAGGGATGAAAGAAGGAGGCTGTGTTTGCACGGTCTAACAGGCCCGCCACCGGTGGAAAAATACCACTTTGATGCAAAGAAGCAAAATGGCACAAGCAGCTCCAGCCGTTTTGTTGTTTCATGTTTTGAAGGGCAAATGCACAAAACTGCTTAGATATTGTCTTTTTCAGAATAAAGGCAAAAAGCAGACTGTTTTGTGCTTGTAAATGTAATTAATGTGTCAGTCAGTCATGTCATTAAAGCTGTAAGCTGCTATTAAGTGCAGAAAATACAAATGAGTCTGTAGCATTTTGCCAATGAACTATGGACACATTTCTCTGGTTTTCTGTCACCCTTCTCCCAACTTTCTCTTCCCTCCAACATCACTCAGGAATATGACGAGGAGTGGGGAAAAAAGATCCAGAATGAGAAGTTTCGCTGGTACAATGGTCAGTGGCTGGAGATGGTGGAGAACCGTCTGATGGATGAAGCAGAAGAGCCCTTCCTGTACGGGGAGGATGGGGAATCCTTCATTGGGGACAGAGACATCCTGGAGAGACCCGACCTGTTCTACAGCGCTGGTACTGAGGGTTTATAGGAATAGTTTTTTATTTTGGAAAATAGACTCATCTGCCTTTTGTATAGAGGGTGAGATGAAAAGTTTGATATCAGCGCTGAGTTATATGTACAGTATGTTAAGTCGTGTTTGTATTGTCTCATTCAGATGGGATCATGTCAGCAGACGGTGCCATCAGTCCTGATTTCTTCACTGACTTCCAGAATGGGGAGCTGGGACAAACTGGATACATAAGCAGGTATGGAGCTCTCTGTTCACCTACACCTGCAGTGGGTTGGTGTTTAATATCACTTTTCCTCATCTGACTCCACTCAGAGAACCCGAATCTTTTTCAATCATATGTTTATCATTATTAATGACATATGGAAAAGGTTTAGTTGAAGGAATACTTCACTTCCTAAATGACCATTTGTGTATCATTTAATCACCCCATGTTACATTGAATTTATGAAGTAAACTTTTTTTTCTGCTCACATTCCTCTATAGTGAACAAAGAATCCAAAAACACAGAAAATTCTTAATGAATTGGAGTTATATGGGCACATGTTAGCAAAGCTATGTCAAAACATCTGCTTACAAACTCACACAACTTGTGTGAGTCAAGACCATATTATTTAAAACTGAACTGAAAATGAAACTTAGCTGTTAGGATTGGGTGATCTTGTTATAGCGCCACCCAGTTGCCAATTAGAGTTAAATTTCTCCAGTCACCTTGAGGCGTCCCGTTCTACATATCCATCAAGTTTAGTAAAAATCGATATGGCGGTTAGGCCTAGATAAGAAATTAGCTCTCTAGCGTCCCCATTTTGTTTGATCGGGTCAATAATGGAGGGGTCTCCTCAGATTATGTGTGGTCATATGCCTACAAAGCTGCGTGGTGATCGGTGAAATCCTTGAGATGTTATACACCTTTATGTGATGAGCCACGCCCTCTGCAATATTCATTGCCTTAAAGAAGCTCAGTTTTAGTTTTCCAACTTTTGCCAAGAGGGAACTTTAGATATTGGTCCCTAGATTATGTTCACCGAGTTTCATGCAGATCGGTCAAACTTCCTAGGTAGAGATTGATTTTTAAGTGTTTTTCAAAAAATTCAAAATTGCGGAAAATCTATATAACTGGAAGTTATGGGTTCTTGAGGCAATTGTGTTCCTCGTGAGGAGAGGCATCTCTGTGCAAAGTTTCATGTCTGTACGACATACTGGATATGAGATATGCCCATTCAAAGTTTGCAATTTCAATCGGTTGCTATAGTGCCCCCCTTTGGCCAATTGATGTAATATTGCTTCATTTGCATCCTCCCATGACCCTCTACCACTGTGCCAAATTTCACATGGATTGACCAAGTCAGTGAGGAGAAAAACATGGAACAGACACACACACACACACACACACACACACACACACACACACACACACACACACACAGAGTTTTTGTCATTATATAATAAGATAAAATTCATTAATAATTTAAGACAGTTGAATTGCGACAAAATAAGTGATAGAATTTCACATGATAACCTAACAGTTTGCCTTCAGATATCCAGTAAAAAATCAAGATAAACGATCTCTCATTTCTTCAGTTGTAAACAACAACAGTAACTCAGAGTGAGAGTCAGATTGTGTATACAACATTAATAGGTCAACAAAATAAAATCTGCCACAAATTACACATTTCAACAGCTCCCAGATACATATAAGTGTACCCTGGGATCTACATATATATATATATATATATATATATATATATATATACAGTACAGGCCAAAAGTTTGGACACACCTTCTCATTCAATGCGTTTTCTTTATTTTCATTACTATTTACACTGTAGATTCTCACTGAAGGCATCAAAACTATGAATGAACACATGTGGAGTTATGTACTTAACAAAAAAAGGTGAAATAACTGAAAACATGTTTTATATTCTAGTTTCTTCAAAATAGCCACCCTTTGCTCTGATTACTGCTTTGCACACTCTTGGCATTCTCTCCATGAGCTTCAAGAGGTAGTCACCTGAAATGGTTTTCCAACAGTCTTGAAGGAGTTCCCAGAGGTGTTTAGCACTTGTTGGCCCCTTTGCCTTCACTCTGCGGTCCAGCTCACCCCAAACCATCTCGATTGGGTTCAGGTCCGGTGACTGTGGAGGCCAGGTCATCTGCCGCAGCACTCCATCACTCTCCTTCTTGGTCAAATAGCCCTTACACAGCCTGGAGGTGTGTTTGGGGTCATTGTCCTGTTGAAAAATAAATGATCGTCAACTAAACGCAAACCGGATGGGATGGCATGTCGCTGCAGGATGCTGTGGTAGCCATGCTGGTTCAGTGTGCCTTCAATTTGAATAAATCCCCAACAGTGTCACCAGCAAAACACCCCCACACCATCACACCTCCTCCTCCATGCTTCGCAGTGGGAACCAGGCATGTGGAATCCATCCGTTCACCTTTTCTGCGTCTCACAAAGACACGGCGGTTGGAACCAAAGATCTCAAATTTGGACTCATCAGACCAAAGCACAGATTTCCACTGGTCTAATGTCCATTCCTTGTGTTTCTTGGCCCAAACAAATCTCTTCTGCTTGTTGCCTCTCCTTAGCAGTGGTTTCCTAGCAGCTATTTGACCATGAAGGCCTGATTCGCAGTCTCCTCTTAACAGTTGTTCTAGAGATGGGTCTGCTGCTAGAACTCTGTGTGGCATTCATCTGGTCTCTGATCTGAGCTGCTGTTAACTTGCGATTTCTGAGGCTGGTGACTCGGATGAACTTATCCTCAGAAGCAGAGGTGACTCTTGGTCTTCCTTTCCTGGGTCGGTCCTCGTGTGTGCCAGTTTCGTTGTAGCGCTTGATGGTTTTTGCGACTCCACTTGGGGACACATTTAAAGTTTTTGCAATTTTCCGGACTGACTGACCTTCATTTCTTAAAGTAATGATGGCCACTGGTTTTTCTTTAGTTAGCTGATTGGTTCTTGCCATAATATGAATTTTAACAGTTGTCCAATAGGGCTGTCGGCTGTGTATTAACCTGACTTCTGCACAACACAACTGATGGTCCCAACCCCATTGATAAAGCAAGAAATTCCACTAATTAACCCTGATAAGGCACACCTGTGAAGTGGAAACCATTTCAGGTGACTACCTCTTGAAGCTCATGGAGAGAATGCCAAGAGTGTGCAAAGCAGTAATCAGAGCAAAGGGTGGCTATTTTGAAGAAACTAGAATATAAAACATGTTTTCAGTTATTTCACCTTTTTTTGTTAAGTACATAACTCCACATGTGTTCATTCATAGTTTTGATGCCTTCAGTGAGAATCTACAATGTAAATAGTCATGAAAATAAAGAAAACGCATTGAATGAGAAGGCGTGTCCAAACTTTTGGCCTGTACTGTGTGTATATATATATATATATATATATATATATGAGCAGGTGATTTCCTTCTTTTAGCAAAATCCTTAGTGATTGAGTTGGGGGAGTTTTTCCACCAGGAACTTTATGCTCATTTCTCCTTCAACCATCACACTGTAACCTGTGACAGGCTGTTATGCTACCAGAACTATTGCACATTCACATATATGTAGTTTTTTTGTCGAGCTGCGAGCGTCACATAGGTTTACATTGTCAAACTTTGATCACTTGACAACACTGATTCCTGTGTGCGCACAGGGAGAGAGGAGAGGGAGATGCTGTGCTGCTGTTCGCGGAGCCGCTGAATGAGTTAACTCTGCAGGGAGGGTAACTCACGGTTACTCTCTAAAGTAGTCTAATAGAAGTCCAGGGCTGTTCATAAAACATTCAGGAGGCCCAGGTCTACCGATGCAACAGTTTATTCGACACTACTGAAGCTGCTCCTCTTTTAGAAACCGCAGAGTCTGTAATAATTTTGCTTTTAGCCATGCTTGTTGTTGCCGTGGGTAACAAAATGTCAACAAGTCGAAATATCGCGAGTATCACGATATGAATTTTTCATATGATATTAAAACTTATACCTGTATTTTTGTTAACAATAGGATATGGCACCCCCCCCCCACACACAAATAAAAGTTGTGTTTATGTCAGTGGTCTGGCTTAAAGAGAGAGTAGTTAGGTTTCACTTTTAGTTCAGTTGTAGTAAGGTTTTAGCTAAATTGCATGTGTTTGGGAAGTACTGAGCATAAGACTGGATAAATGAAACATGGATTATACTGCATAAGTTGTGTCACAATTTGTTAACAGATGTTTAAGTGTAGTTTGCTGTAGTTAAACAATTATTAATCAGGAATTTTCTCCATTGTTGGATTCTTCCTTCACTGGAGGCATGCAAGAAAAACAAAGTTTTCTTCACAAATTCAGTGTAACACTGGGTGAATTATTGATAAAAAGCATTAGAGGGGTGAAGTCCTTTTGGTGCTTTTGGTCCTCTAGTCACTGAAATTTGATTTCACCACATGGGTCCATGTAACAGAGATGATGCAAGATGACAGTCACCAAAACTGTCTGATCACTGAGTCACCCACCAGTCATTATGACCTCATGTTTACAGCTCTTAGTTTGATTGTAGTACGTCCACATGAACACAAAACTGCACCAGAACTGACGATGCAGGCAACAGTTGTTGTTTTTTCCATTACTCCGAACAAAGTGGAGTGAACTAAAACTAATAGGTGTGAAAGAGACCTGGAAAGTTCACTTGTGATTAAGATAAGATTTCAAGTTGCTGTTGAAGCTGCAATACAAAGTAGGAAAGAGTGCAATTATTAAAATATGAAATAACACAACGGTGCAAATCCAAAATATATACAATATATGCAATGTCCAAAAACAGGTTAGCAGTAGTCATGTTGGAAAGGACTGCTTCTTTCCTTACTCAGTAATCTGTGACTGTGTTTACACACCAGCTTGAACAGAGCACTCTAACCACAGCAGATGAGTTTCATTTTGGCCTTGTGGCAAGTTACTTATGGAATTAACATTAATTAGCTACAGCTGATACAATCTTTGGGATTTCTTTTGGCAAAAGCAGCGTTCATATTTTCTAAAAAAAAAAAGAGCATTGTTGCTTTTTGCTAATGAAAAAGAACAGAGATTTGTTGGCCTCGGAGCAAGATAGAGAACCTAGGACTGAATGCAAAACTGGCTCAGCTATCGGACCCCAACCCTGCTCTCTGTGTGTCTGCATTATGATAATGAATGGTAGAGTGTGATGGAGGCTGTCAGCAGGGCAGGTTGTCTTTGTCTAGAAACACAGGCTGTGTCAGAGAGGAAACACTAAACTGTGAGTGTTTACCTTCAGTCGGCTCGTCCAGCAGCCAGCGCTCTGCCCTCTCGTATTGTTTTTCTGAATCACTATTCGCTGATGTGTGTTATTGAACCAGGCCAAGCCTGAGTCAACAGGCCTCACCAATCCCAGAAGGCATCGCTCCACCCTCAACAGCAGTACTCCAGTTTAGAGAACAAACACTCTCCGGCTGTCTGTCTGTCTCCATGTTCTTGTTTCTCTCTCTTCCAGTCTCCGTGTTTCTCTCTCTCTCATTCCTCTGTGGCTCCAATATATCAGCTACTTTAGTCCCAATACGCCGCTGACATTCCACAGCGAAACATGAAACTGAAGCCTGGGAATTAAAAATCAATCCTGTTATCACTAAGATGGACTTTGAGTCAGTTTTTAGTCCCAATATCAAGCGGCAGCCAATTCAACACGCTGCTGAGATGATGAATACTTGAGGAAATAGAGAGTTTATTGTGAGTAATTTGTCTTATTTATTATCAAGCTTCTCCTTGCGTGCGATAAAGCTTGTGTCGATGGATTTTTTTTTCCTCCCCCCTTGCCGGCAGGAATGTTTAGTTTGGCTGCTGTTGAGAGGCTGACTGTGACTGGCTGAATCCACGACAGTCAGTCCTACAAGAGAGAAATCCCAATCTGAGTTCCCTTCACTCATTTCTTTATTGTCTGTTTCTTCTCTCTCTCTTTCTCTCTCTCAGCTTTGTAACTGATACCTTTTAAATATACCGAGAGCGCCGGGGGAATCGGCATCTGTGAGACTGTTTTAATTTGGCCGCTGTACTCTGAGTGATCCAGGTTAACATAATAATCAAAGCCAGCTCCGCCGCTTATTTTCAACTATGTGTGAAACATGGTGTGAATGGGGCCTTTTTGAAATGGACGTAACACTGAACAATCACTGTTATTTGTATGAAAATCAGAATGGGCTTTTACACCAACTATATATGATGAAGAGCCTGACCAATTTATTGGCCAATATGATTAGTTGAGTGTGTTATAATGTATGGAGTATTTGAGAGCTGCGCTATACGAGGAAAGTGTGTGATATGTGATAACCTCATTGAATATAAGGATATTATTTGGGATAAATAAAGAGATGTTGAAGTGTACTCAGTTCTGCCTCTCTGCTGCCTTCAGTATACTGTTAAAATACAACAAATTGCTTGCTAGATGAAAAATTGAAAGGAAATTATTTTCAACATTGTTTTACTGAACAAATTGAACTGAGGCAACAATAAAAAGTAATTGTTACATTTTAAAGTGCAGTTTTCTGCAAAACCTTTTTCAGTTAACTCAAAATATCCTTGAGTGCAATATTGCAGTCTTTCATGATGTGTTAACACGCAAATTGACATTTTATTTACAACAATTTATTGTTGAGCCCTAATTTGAAGAAACATTACAGGAATGTCAGAAGAGAACCTTAAAATAAGATTTAAATGTACACATAAAGACAAATAAGTCATTGCAGTGCAGAGGTATTAATCCATCGGACCGATGCTTCCTCCATGTACAGAAATAGGACACTAGTCCTTGACACTGAGGCTGGATTGTTAGTTGACGGTTAGGTCAGTGCCATCATTGGTGTGGATGTCAGTGAATAATGGACACAGTGTAAAATTATTGGTAGAGTGCTCATAAATTCAGTCCATATAATTCTCATAATGGCTTATTAATACAGAAATATTAGATATGTCTGAGGTCATTTAGCAAAAGTGTCACTGTTACACAGTCTGTCCCCCAGCTAAATAACAAGTTTATTTTCACACTGTGAAATGTCACATTCAGAACATATTTTCGACCCAGTTCTTTGAAAACCAATTTTAAGTCATCCTAATCAAAATCATCTTTTTATGTTAAAGAAAACCCCCAAAATGTCAATACATCATAATATCAGTATGACAGTATGCCTCAGAAATCCAGTATCATCTTGGTGAAATGCTATATTAGCTTTCAAAAAATTTATTTAACGTCCATAATACTCTTAACACTACGTCATCTCATGTTTATGACATTTCAACATAGTAACAGGCTGCATTTTTTGGTATTTGAGGTTTTATTTTTGTGTTGTTTGTATTGATGCTGATTCAGTGAAGTCCCAGTGCAGTTTACTTATATAAGTTTCTGGTATATTTGCTAAAAAGGTGAGTTTTTTTGTTTTGTTTTGTTTTTTTTCCCCAAAATAATATTTTTGGGCTTTTTACTCTTATTAGACAGTTTAAGATGATATAGAGACAAAATAGAGAGGGAGAGAGTTATAACCATGTCATCCTTCTAACAAATAAATTTTTCAGCTGTAAAATAACCAGCTTATATATAATATGTTAGTCACAAGTCGTTGATAATCAAATTTAAGGGCTCTTTATCAAAGATGTTCGTTAATGTTAAAACAGATATGAGATTTTGTAAACTTTAATGTTGTCTCAAACAAATAGAGTATTAAGTCCTGCTCTGATTAACTAGACCAAATTGTGTCCTGTTAGGACAGGGGAACAGATTCTCCAGGTGTGAATAATGCTTTACTCAGGTAAAGACAGTTGTCCGGTAGAATCAGGCGTGTCAGATAGACAGTGTGTGTTTGTTGAATACACCAACAGGAGAATCAATGAGCGCTTTGAGAAGCTGTCAGGATGTAACGGGGCGCCAGGGAGTGAGGTGAGGTAAAAATAAGGCAAGTAAAGGAACACCGTCACAATCAGGTGAGACATGAAGATATGTGGGGACGGTGGAGGTGGCGGGGGTGAGACCTGGTTCTTTACTGGGGTCGGTGTGTTGGTTAGCTGTAACCTGAGCATTGACAGCAGGGAGAGATCAAAGCAGGGCCCGGCTGGGGGCCCTGGAAGAGGCAGACACAGAGGGGGTGAAGGGTCACACCAGAGGAGGAAAAGGCCTGATTCTCTTTCCTGTTCACTACCAAGGAATGTTCTCTGCGGGATGGGACGTGTCCCGCCGCCTCCTGCAGCCGCTCCTCTGGGGCCAAACTAGCATATGTGGGAACACCAGGCGCCTTGTCTCAAAGACCCACAACCACCTTTCCTCATTTTTCGGCATGTCACAACACACACTGACACTCATGAAGTAAGGAAGGTGGCAGACAGGTTGATTTGCATGTTTCGTAATGAGAAATATCAGCTACCGTGTCAGGCGTTCTTTCAGACCCGCTGCCCTTAAATATTCAAAGCATGATGCATCACCGGCCTGGAAGGATAAATTACATTTCCTCAACTACAGCGTTTTTAAATCAACTTCTGGTTGTGACTGGAGCTTTTAGGGTGATACTAAAATGAAAATTTAATTCCCTCATTCCCAGCCCAAATTGAGAACAAGAAAGCCAGTGTTCCTGTCAATGAATTATAATTTGATCAGTCAGTTTCCATCATCAGTTCTTCTTCTTGTGCCATTCTGTTTATGATTCCTTTCTTGAACCCTTTTTAATAAATTACAGGGTACACGCAGGTTTAAAGATATGACTTAAGTTTGATTACTTGTTGTTAAGAACAGATTTAACTATTTTACTAAAGAACATACAAACACGTTACAGGAATTTTCATTTTGACAAACCACTAAAAACATCAAACTTACATTAAAATAGACAAAACTTCTAATATTTTTTCCTGTTAAAGAAAATAATATCAGTCTGCCCGCAGTGTCTGTGTGGCTCTTTTGTTAAGACCTTAATTTAGTGTTAGTTTATTATTGTTAGATTTCACCTGAGCTGATGGATCAACTCTCCTGATGCTTAAAAAGATGCAACACTCACCTGTAAGCTATTAAAAAACATTTCTGGAATTTATTGGCAGTAAAATGATGTTTAAATGTCACATAATGGATGGTTCCATCTGGGCCTCTTCCTCCAATATAAATCTGACAGGTTGAAGATGATAGGAAAGCAGAAAAAAATGATGGAGTTCAACTGAACACAACTTGTAGACTTAGGCAACCTGTGACATGGGATCACAAGCAGTAGGTGATTTGATGGGGAATGGGGGGGCACCATCCCACACGTTAGCAAAATGTTAACAAAATGCATCTCCCTTAACCTGCCATCCCCCTCTTAACAGATTTCCATGGGGAAAGAGGATTCAATCTTCCTCAACATATCATGAGACACTAATGTATCCGCCTGAATCTAATGGCATATTAAGTCCACACTGATGCGTTGCCATGCCAACTTATTGGTTTTGCCGCAGATTTAAGAGCGGAATGGAGTGAAGTAAAAACAAGCTAGGATATCAGACAATATTGAAAATACATATTGATTGAAAACAGCCTCAATAGCAGCATCATCCTCGTTTTTTATTACCCCTCATTGGTTTGATTATGTTGTGAATATGGCATAGTGGCACTCATAGGATCCATTGTTTTTTCAACCGAGAAACTACTTTTTCATGTGACGATGCCAGATGAATCAGTCAACTTTGTGTTGGGGGATTCAAAGGTCCAGACCCAATGGTGTAATATCTAAAAAAAAAAAATGTATGCACCTTTTTCACATTTTATAGACAAAAGAATTCATCAAAATAATAAAACACATTAACCTAAGAATAATGGATAGAGATGGATGTAGCATTTACTCAAAATTGTACTGTAAAGTTTGTTTTTTCACCATCAAAGCTGTCCAGTCCTGAGCAATGACTGATCATCAGGACTCCTACGGGTCCTCTACAGATCCTGAAGCCAGGCTGGGGTGTAACCAGTCAGTCAAAGAAACAGGCAGACATGCAGGCAGGCAGGCGGATGGTGTGAGTCAGAGCTCCAGTGTTCCTCCAGCCTCCTTTAGCCTGGCTCTCAAATCCCCCCTGACAGCCGTAGCGTGCGGAGAGGAAAAAGACATATTTCTGCCCAGAGAGGAGGGAGAGGAGATGGTGGTTGGGGGGGGGGGGCAGCAGGGGGCGAAGGCAAAACAGAGAGGAGGAGGGGATGAGGAGGGGGGGGCTGCAAGCTGTGTAACTGATCGCTGGAAGTGATTTGGCTAAAAACAACACGTCATTATAGGCGCTTGCAGGGGCAAAGCAAACAGCTCGTATTTTAGAAGGCCGGGAGAGGACGACGGGCCGGGCAGCAAACACTCCCAAAGAGAAAGACAGGGATACGTGTGAGATGTGGTGTCATCCATCAGAGCCCAGTTTATCCATCAACCGCTCCATTCTGACGAGGCGGCTGGGCCTGCCGACGTGACCCCACAACCAGACACAAACTCCCAGCAGCTGGTCAGAAGATGGAGCGTGAAATCGGCCCCCACCCTCTGTATCCACATCCCCATAGTAACTGATTTATACGGTGTAGATACAGGCCTTTTATCATTCCCCTCAACAGGCCCCTGTTGCCGTGCGGAGGGCAGCCAGGTCCTCCAGGTTTGGCCGTCAGCCTCCGCCCTCGTCACGGCGCTGTGTTTTGACATCTCTCAGTTTTTTAAGACTTGGCTGCTCTGCTGTTTACCCCTCCAGCCATTAGCACTCTGTAACTCACACACTCATTGTGGATGTCCAACACCTGCATCAGGGCAGATGAATATTACATTAACTTTTTACAAGGATTTTTTTTTTCACGCAGTACTATGACTGAGTGATTGGTGCGGCCCTGGGGTGGGGGGTTTCCAGAGAGATGTTTGGTGTCAGAGCTCCACCTGGTGGTGGTACTGGTGCTTTCTGGTTTCACTCTTCTCTCCAGATGTTTGGAACCTGGCTGCAGGGATTTACTCCCATTCAGACACAAGATCATTAGTGAGGTCCAGCACTGATGTTGGGTGATAAGATCTGACTCACAGTCAGTGTTACAGTTTATCCCAAAGGTGTCGGATGGGGCTGAGGTCAGGGCTCTGTGTAATCCTTTCTTTTCTAAGCTGGTTTTCTATATGTGGACATTGTTTTTGTCTCTTTCCTGTTTCAACCTGACAACCTCAAGAAAAAGTATATGGCCAGTGGTGTCCACACTATTTTCTCAGGCCCAGTCCACATGTACGCAGGTATATCTGAATATGTAGCTTAATCTACGCATTTTTGACCCTGTGTTCACACACAAATTGCGTTTTATGTCACTGAAAATAGACTTATGTAAGACTCATGGACAGACGTATGGACATGGAAATGTCCAAGTGTGTGCTGTTATCTTCTTTGTGAGGCATCACAAATGAGGCTATATTCAAGCAATGGTGGACGTGATCATTAAAAAACATGTCATCAAGCAGAAAAGTACAGCTAAATTCAGACAAGACTGAAGTCATCGTATTTGGTCCACAGAAACAAAGAGAAGTGTTAGCAGTCACCTCCAGTCTCTCTCTCTCTAAAACCTACAAATCAGGCTAGAAATCTCGGGGTAATAATGGACTCAGACTTGAACTTTAACAGCCACATCAAATCAATTCCATCAGCAGCTTTTTACCATCTAAAAAACATTGCCAAAATCAAAGGTATAGTGTCTAAACCTGACTTGGAGAGACTTATCCATGCATTTGTCTCTAGTAGGTTAGACTACTGTAACGGCCTGCTCACTGGTCTCTCCAAACAGGCTGTAAGACAGCTGCAGTACATCCAGAATACTGCTGCTCGGGTCCTGACCAGAACCAGGAAGTACGAGCACATTAGTCCTGTGCTCAGGTCTCTACACTGGCTTCCTGTGGCTCAGAGAATAGACTTTAAAGCAGCTCTGCTTGTGTACAAGTCTCTCCACGGACTAGCACCAAAGTACATCTCTGACATGTTAGCGCCATATGAACCATCTCGGACTCTGAGGACCTCAGGGACCGGCCTCCTGCTGGTGCCCAGAGTCAGGACTAAACATGGGGAATCAGGATTCCAGTTTTATGCAGCTAAAATCTGGAACAGTCTTTGTGAAGATGTGAGACAGGCCTCTACTCTGACAATGTTCAAATCTCTTTTAAAGTTCATTTTATAATGATTATTTATGTTTTTATTTTGTATTGTGATTTTAATGCATTTTCTTGTTCTGTAAAGCACTTTGAATTACTTTGTGTACGAATTGTGCTCTACAAATAGACTTGCCTTGCCTTGCCTTACAGTTATGAGGTACCATCAGTTTATTGCAGCTGTGCATAATTCCATCTCTCACTTTTCTTCACAAACCTGATTAAGGCTTAATTGGCCTAACACACCTGATCCAGCCAGTCAGGTGTGAGCAGAGCAGCAGGAGATGGAAAATATGCAGGTCTGGTGTTCCCTGGGAGCAGGAGTCTTACTCCACTGAATTGTTTACTTGGGTCTTCAAACAGTGGGTCCCTGACCTCTAGGGGCTCCTCAGGGTTATTACAGGGTGCCTGTCAAATTGTTTGTTAATTTAAGTTGAATAGTACACAGTATTATTGATAGGCTAATTGTTGCCCATGAATATTTGCACAATCACAAGAGCTAGCTAACGCTAAATCACTGTGCAGCACTTATCCATAATGGCGAGTTGAACTAGCCATGCTACAACTGCTGCTGACTTAGCAGCTACAGGTAAGAGAAGAGAGAAGACCCAAGATATACTGAAATTTATCTCTTATCCAACTAAGTTTTCTACAATATATTTATTAAAGGGCCCCTGCTCCATCCCTGTTTCAGTAAAGGGGTCCTTGGCCTGAAAAACGCTGAAGACTCCTTATCCAAAACATGGGCTGCTAACATGTTTCAATAAGCTAAAGAGACAGTATCATGCTCGTCTGTCTTTGCTCTTACTTTTTCTAGTCATGTCAAGGTTTAAGATAGCTTTAATACTGTTAAAACATTTAAAGAGTGTGTCTCTGTCATATCAAAGTTTGTTTTATATAGGCCATTAAGGGTAATAAAAAAACAAAGAATATTCTGTGATTCCCAACACTTCGCTTGCCTTCTCCACATCTCAATTTGTAATTCTGTCTTGCTGTATCAGTTTGTATTCATTTATCCCATCTCTCCCTTCTTTTGTCCTGTCAGTGTGTCAGAGCAGTTTGTCCCAGCAGAGCGACCCGTCAGTGCCTACGGCTTCCGCCCGGATGAACCATATTTCTACAACTACAACAATGCCTCCCGGTAAACCTGGAACTTCTCACACATTGATACTGTACAAGCATTGTGTTGTTGCTGATGTCCGCTCTGTACTACTGAAGCTGACTTTAGATTGTGGAGGAACACTGTCTTTTCTTTATGCATCTCCCAGCACTCTACAAATTGTCTAATCATCATCTTAATCAGGAATTGCACAGGGACCAAGTGGAAACATCTCACACATAAATTCCTTAAGACTCCAAGTGAAAGTATGTGTCTTATTAATATAGAAGTTTATGTAGTTCTTCAAACTATAAACCTTACAAATTTATAGATATTAGGGTCAGTCTCAGATTTCATTTTTTCAACTACAAAATTGTGTATATCATTTAAAAGTTCACTTTGCTGAAGTGATTCAAGAACATATGCTGTGTAACGAAGCTTTGTATTATTCTGTTTTGTGATAAACTAGGCAGCTGTAGATTTAACACTGAAGTGCACTCAGATTTTACTGTTTGTAATTTCCAGTTTCACACTACAAAAACTTTATTTTTTTTTACCAGCCTACCTAAAGTGATCAATCATAAATACTATTTCAGGCAAAAGAGCACAGCAAAATGGATGAGTGTGTTTTGAAAGATCAGTCTGATGTTATTCTGTATTGGTTATTGTCAACAAGTCTAATGTTCAGACTGAGATCGACATGTTAGTCTGTCTCTCTCATTACGTAATGGCTTTCTGTCTGTGGCTCTTAGCTCCAAGCCCATTGGTTCCTGCTGAAAATGTGAATCTTTAAAAACACAAGTATATAGTTTTAATCTTTTAATAGTTTCCAAACAACAGTGGAGCTCTATGACACAGAGGAAGAAGGTCTATCAGGCTGTGATACACAACACTTGTTAATAGATGTGTTAACTGTTTGTTTGGCTCTGCACATGGGACAACCTCTATAATATCACCAGACTTATCTTTTAACAAAGATAATATTTTAAAGACTGTAAACCAGCCCAGGTCACTGGCTGAAGTAGTTGTCAGTGGTCCCAATATTTGTCACTTGTGACACCTCGTCACAGGTCATTGTCTTCAACCAAAAGTCAGCTTTTTCTTTCTTAGATTATTTGATTTGAAGGATTTTTCGAGACATAAAAGGTGGAAGTATCAAGCATTTAAAAGAAAAAAAAAGAAAAAATGAGAGAAAACACCTTTTATCTTATCCCTTTAATTATTATGTGACCTCTCAGATCAATCTTGGGTCCCTGAGTGGGGCTCCCACCCACAGGTTGGGAAGCACTGAGTTATGCTGCACATTATGATATTTTTGGTAACAGTTTGTGTTGCAGGTCTGTATTTTCTTGATTATTTCCTAAAATGTTTGTTGACAATGACACGATAATTTGGTACATGTTGTAGGGAAACTATAGACACAGCATTGAGTTGTCTTTCATTTCAATCACTGTCGATTAATGGGTATAACATGTAGAGTCATTGTTGGCGCACAGCAGGTCAGCTGGATTTGCAAATTAGACATTTGTCTACAGGAAAGCATGCAATTTAACAAGTGAAGAATACAGTTTACAGTAATAAATATTTATTAATAAATAATAACTTTAAGCTTTGCTTTCAAGGGAATTAGCTATAACCCAAGTGAGTAGGTTTCATTTCAACATTCGTAGATAAACATATGAAGCGGAAGACTGAGGGTTCGCCCCGGGAAATTTTAAACATCAAACGCTTAATATTCTGCATTCAGGTAAAGTTTTATGCACCAGTTTATGTTGGCATTGTTTTAATTTATGTAAAGAAAAACACAAAATTCAGCCAATACGTGATGATTCAAAATATAAAATTGGCTATCATGGAATATAACCCAGTAAGGCTCTCAGACATTCTGTATTGCTTTCAAATAGATCAACTTTTCTCATTTTAATTATCCCTGCTGAGTCAACATGTGTAGGTATAGTTTACTATCCCAACCTCTTTTGTGTCCATTGTTTGGGGAAGTAACCTCCAAATGTGCATGTGGCACCTGTTCACGTTAAAGATAAATTTATTTTAATTCATTATAAACCTTTGGACTTCAATAACATGTGTTTCAGCAAGATTTCTTCTCATGTTCAAAACTCCAGACTCTCACTTTTCTGTGTTCAAGAATTATGTTATGATACTTTTGCGAAAAAAAAGTTGTCATATTACGTAAATATTAATACATGTATAATTTAATGAGGATAAAGTCATAATGTTTCAAGAAGAAAAACCGACTGACTCTACAGTCCGACGTGCATCAGGTTATTGCTCTGCTGATATGGAAGTTTCCCTATTAAAATGTCTGACAGACATAGGGCCACATTTGGGACTCTGTCTGGATGAGGCAAATTGCAAGCGGCAGTGCACTGCTCTTCATCAGAGCTGAAATACCAAAACTAACTGAAAACACTTTTGATCAGGAATAATAAGTGGTCATCCCATATTAAAAAATAAAATTCACTGTCCCTTACTGAATCAATACGAGATGCTGTATGTCACATATTTCTGTGCACAGAGCTGTTAGAATGAGGATAATGTGAACACATCTGCTCTAACATGTCCCTACTGTCCATATGCAACCCTTTGCCCTTGTTATTGCCTTTTAAAAACGTCACGCAACTAACTAAAATAAGTGTCTCAGAGCATTGTCTCCATTTATTCTATATTAAGTACCAAATTATAGTTCTTTCAAGGAAACTTCCTAGAAAATGATAATAAAGAGGGACCATTATTTTGCCTTTGCACACAAACAGTCTCTCACTGGAAACTCTGCAGCAGACTGTGAAAAAAAAAACTCGAGTCGCTGGATTAAGATGTCATTTATCTTTATTTCTTCGAATGTAATTTAAGAAGAAATGTTAACAGCCTTCACTGTCTTATTTTGAAAAATGTGTCTTAAATATGAACAAATGTTAAGTAACTTATTTGTATTCTTTATCTTGTCCTTGATGTGCCTGGAGTGCTGCTGGTCTGCTGAAATATGAGATACTTTTTTCCTGTGGTGCAATATATTAAGTAAATGGAAGGCACATTGTTGTAGTCCAACTGTATTTAGAATTTAATGTGTCACAGATGTTGGATTACTTGCAGGTCTTTAATATTTCTCAGCACATTGTGTCTGTAATTGGTTAAAAAATAAAAGTTGTGGACCATAAATAAATAATCAAAGCCTCATGCTGTATTTGTTTTATTGGCAAATAAAACAATTTATTGTTTGTGTTGTTTTCCCAACACTGAAACCAGAGAGTGGAGAGTTCACACAGAAATGATTTGAGGGTATGTTTGTTTATAGACTCTTATTTTATTATTCATATTTCCACACAATGTTTCTATTAAACAGCATTCATCTGGTGGACAGTAAGTGGTCAGACGCTGCTCCCTGTATTCACACTGCAAACTGTCCTACTAACCATGTCTATGTCAGATGCTCTACACAGGTAAAAGGCACAGGTAGTCATACTTAGACCAGTCTCTATAGCAACCACATCCACATGACAGAAACTGGCTTCCTTCGTCATGCAATGCAAGACACGTGGAGGTACTGTGAAGGCACTTTGATGAGCTACTTCTTCAGTTTCCTTTGAGTTAAAAAAAAAAAGTCCTTCAGTAGGTCAAAAATAATCACATTGCGTAAAAAGAAATGTGCCTAAATTACAGCTTTAATATGAATTTGAAAGTGGTATTCGTCCAGCGCATGGTGTCCAATATATTAAAATATCTGTCATTGTGATTTCTAAACAATCTAAATCTAAGTGATTTAAAAACTAAGGAAGCATTCTCATTTAGTCTGTTTGAAGAAACAGTTCCACATTTTGGGGAATTAATCTATTTGGTTTTCCCCTCCAAACAGTAAGACATTCAGATGCATATCAATCTCATGTCTGTCTTTTAGGTACTGAGCTGGAGTCATGATGTGTGGAGACTAGCTTAGCAGGGGGATACAGCTAGCCTGTCTCAGTCCTAAGCTAAAAAACTACACCTACCAACACCTCTGCAGGTCACTAGTAAACATGTATTTTATTTATTTATTTTTTTTACTCTAAAAACGCCAATTTGTGCCTACCCCTGGTAGGGAATCATTTATGCTCAACTTTATGCTATTTTTGTACATAAAGGGCGTGTAAATGAGCCTTAAGCCTTTGCCAAGAAGTAGTTCCAACACGTAAGTCCCTTTTGAAACCACAGATTTTGATGTTTACGTTTCTGTTTGTCTATAGATTACATAAGCATATGATATAACAAGTTTTCAGAGAGCTTTAGAGGTGTTGGCATGGGTATTTCTTTTTAACTTTGGACATAGCCAGGCTTGCTGATTCCCCCTGCTTCCACTTTTTATGCTAAGCTGGGCTAACCACATCCTGACTGCAGCTCATTTACAGACATGACACTGATATCTATATTCACATCCTACTCTCAGAAAGTAAGTGTAAAGAGAATTTTCTAAAATCTCAAATATATTTAGAATCCACCACAACATAATGAAATTTCCAGAAACATCTTCACAATCTTAATAAAATAGTTCTACATCAAAATTTTTTCCTTAAATGATTTGGTCCTAAAATAATTGTAGTGTTAAAAAAAATCCTGTCAGTCACTGACACAGACCTGATGGTTTCTACACCTGACACAGCTGATATATTGATTTGTGTAAATGATTATTATAAATAATTTACCATAATTTCATGCATATGTGTTTAAAAAAGGTTCATGGAAGCTTTTGTAAATGTCTCTCAGGGGTTTCTGCTCTGCAAAAAATTGTTTGAACTCCAGGATAGTTTGAGGCAGTGCAGATGGAAGCTACTGTCCTGTTCTGGTAATAAGTTGGTTCCTCTTAGTAGAACATCCGTTATTAATTTTGTCCGCCATTTTCCTGAAAGAACAGTAATGCAGTTGTGATCGGTCATGATGCTTCATTCCTCCACTTTGGGAATTCCACTGGGGTAACGCTGCACGAGCTCCTCCACCTCGATCACTTCCACCACCAGGTCACGGATCTCTTTGATGCTGTCAACGGCCTGGGCCTCAGGGCTGGAGGGGGTTTCTGCAGCAGGCTCAGAGGGCTGAGAGGTTTTAACATCTGTGGCCTCCACCGATGGCTCCACGCTCACACTTGCACCTGCCTCGATGTCCCCGCCAACGTCACTGCTCACAGCTTCTGTCTGGGCCTCAGGAGACAGCTCCCCACTTGTAGTTTTGTCCTCAGCTGTATCGTCTGAACTCTCAAGTGATTTATTCATGTTAGCCTCATCCTCCAAACCGTCAGAGGTCGCAGAGACTTCATCCGCGCTGCTCTGTGTTGTTTTCACTTCCTCCATGGACTCCACATCTGATGGGGGTGACTCACTACCTAGGGACACATCCAGAGAATTAGGCTCTGAGGTGGTAACTGGTTCTGCCTCTTGTCGCGCCAGGTCCAGGCTGACCTCTGCAGGTGTGAGTGCAGGTGTTTGACCACTAGAGGGAGTCTCTAACTTGATTTCTGAGCTGCCACAGTGTGTTTCCTCTTCATTGCTGGTTACAGTTTGGGCATCAGTGCCTTCTGCTGAAGAACTTACTGGTTCATTAGTGGGATCAGGACTTGGTACGGGTACTTCTATCTGTGCTGCTCCTACGTCTGTCTTTATGCTTTCAACAGCAGTGGGGATTTGTGACAAAGTCATTTCTGCCTCTTTTGGAACATCTGCATTCTGCATCGGAGGCTCAGCAGCGGTTTTAGCTGTTTCTGTTTCGACCAAAATAGCTTCCTTTTGGACCACAGTCTCTGGAGCTGCTTCTACATTACCTTGCTGCGAATCACTCTGGTTGGTTGTATCTGGTAAAGATGGAGTTTCAAGTGCAACAGGGCTGCCTGCTTCTGCCTTCACAGTTTGGAAGATGACTTCTGCTGTGGTCACCCCTGCCTCCTGACTGACCGCCACACTCTGAGCTGCATCTTTTTGTTCAACCTTCCCCAGAGGTGTCTCAATGGTGGTCGTGTCTGTTGAGGCTTCGCTTTGCAGCATGCCGTTTGTCTTCTCTGGCTGCTCCTTCTTCTCGGGGCTGGACGACAGACCGTTAACCACAAGAGGAGACGGCGGCTGGGGCTCAGTGGAAGTTTTGGCAGGGGAAGCGAGCATCATGGCGGGGCTGCCGGGGGTGGAGACGGGCGGGGAGGAGAGGCTGGAGCGGCTGGACTGACTCAGCAGGTCTCTGCTGTCTGTGAATAGGTTGTACTTCTTCAGGCTGGCCGCCTCCTTCACCACTGCAGGAGAAAACAGGAAGGTTTAGAGGCGTCTCTGAAAGAGAGAACGTGTGTGTTGCTGATTCATTATCATTAGTGTATCATACCTTTGGTGACCTCCTTGTCCAGAATTTGAAGGAGGATGCTCTCATAAACGTTCTCAACATGGATGAAGTTGGAGTGGTCGCCATCAATGGACTGCTGAAGACCCTGAAGCTCCTGTACAGATAGATCACATGGGTCATGCTCTAAAACACGTCATTGTAGCTTTCAACACTGGTGGTCTAAAAAGGACTTTAAATATTGCTCAGTTCATCATTATCAATGTTTTAACCCTATTTACATTTTAGACAGTTAAAAGACACAGTTTAGTGACTCTATAGGGTGTGTGTGTGTGTGTGTGTGTGTGTGTGTGTGTGTGTGAGCGAGAGAGAGAGACTTACAGTCTTGCAGGTGGGGGCCAGGTTCCTCTTGATGAAGGGCAGAGTGATGGAGACGAGAGCTTCCCTGGAGATCCTCTTCCTCACTGTGCTGCTGTCATAATCATATTGCTGTGGGAAAAACAGAGGACAGACAGGAATCATCACTTCATGTCTGAAAGGTCTTATTTTGAGTTTTGTCCATTATTTCTCCCAAGTGTGATAACCTTTCATATGTCACATGAAGAGTTAGGGTCAACATTAAAATCATCACCGTCGGCCTATAAATGTCTTTTGTAGTGCGGCTTCAACTGTAACTTGTGCCTGGACCTCACTGCCTGTGTAAGCAGCACATATACGTCGCGGAACCTGTTGTATTTATTTTCGCCAAACATGTTGACAAGTTAGAGCAGCCACGTTGCCCACGTGAGCAGCGCTGCTCAGTTAAAGCACACCTAGAGACCAGGAGTCTCACCTATTTTTTCTGCGTAAACATTCAAGATAGTCTTTTGAATATCATATTGATGGTACACCACCTTTCACTGGAGTTTTAATGTCGTAATCAGTCACAGACATGAAGAAATATAAATATTTCTGTTTTATTTAACCTTTCCTGTTTCCGTTTCAAAATAAAAGTGCTTTGACAGTGTTTCTATCGACAGAATACCTCCAGTTGTTAACACAAGGGTTTTTATTGTGAAATATTTGCTGGACAATGCAGTGCAATTTCCCTAAATTTTTGGAGTATGGAAATTTAATTGTGGAAATACTGTAGTTATGGTAGCAGGCAGCTCTGCAGCAGCAACGCTGTCTGTGTGAATGCTTTATGTGTGTGAGCCACAGCAGTTCAGTATGGGAAATGTCACACACTGCTCATGCAGACACACACACACACACACACACAGTACAGTAAGAAGTGAGATTCCATTTCAACCTTTGTTTTATGACAAAGTGAACACAGCCTGGCCTCCGTAGCCTGTTCTGCCTGTGACGGCCTGTTTTTATGGCCAAGCTGTGTCCCCTCAGACTGTACATCCTCAATATTGTCCTGAATTTTCTATTAGTCACAGTGGTTAGGTACTCTGCTGAGGTGTATTCTCCGTTGAGGGTCAAATAGAATTCAAATTACTTTGTGATTTGGTGGTTTGAATTCCAGCATCAACAAGGTTTTTATGTTGTTGAGTTTATAAATGCCAATCTGACCTTCAGCACTCTGTGTTTGGCCTTTTCGATGGCAGAGCCGGGGTTGTCTGGGTTGTCCTGGACTGCTTTGTTGAGCAGCTGCTCGAACGTGTAGGCTGCATTCTCAATCAGCTGAAACACACACAACCACACACACAGGATGAGATGAAATCAGACAGCAGTTTACTGTTCCAAATACAGAGCGGAAAAAATGCAGCTGGAAATCCCATCAGTGTGAAATATCATCAGCAGATTCATCTGATTCATCATGTGTTCACACAACTGAGTTTTTCATTATTTCAACACTGAAGTGCCGAGTCAATGTACTGACGGAACATACATTATAATCACAAGTGTGTCATAAATGTGACTCAGTCCTCCACCCATTCTGTCTGAGTAGAAAAATAAGAGCTCTGAAGGCCTGAAGGAGGAGACGGTGAATGAAAATGTGTCAGTGGTGGAAAAAGTATTGAGGTCAGTAAAATAGCAATACAATGACATATAAATACCCTGTTAGAAGTACAAGTATGTGTTCAGTTTCATGTCATTAAAGTATAACCAGTGTAAGCATTGAAGTATTCTCAACTTCATATAGTAAAAGTATCAGTAATAAAGTACAAAAGTGCTGTCTGCTTCATGTAGTTAAGGTACGTGTCGTGCAGTAAAATGTCTCCTGTGACTGATGTCGGATTCTATGTGACATTATTGGATAGGTAATACTGATGCATCAGTGTTAGTGCATGCAGGTGTTGGGCCTCTCCAAATGGATGCCAGGTAAATCTGCGGGGTCGTGAGATGATTAATAGGAGAGGAAATAAAAAGAAACTAAGTTCAGTTTTTTTCTTTTCTACATTTGCTTTTATATCTATATCTATATCTATCTATCTATCTATCTATCTATCTATATATATATATATATATATATATAAAGCATTGGATAATTGTATGTCTTTGGACTAAAAATAATCATTGAAATGAACCTCTGTGACAAGTTAAGATGGGAAATGTCTCTTCAGAGACATCTAAAATATGACAGGAAGTCCAAACTGTTTTTAAGTGGTCACAAGCACAGACAGTTCTTGGGTAAATTTACGCTTCACTTTGTGTGTGGGTGTGTGTGTGCACCTGCTGCAGGTCGATCTGAGCGCTGTGGATCACTCCTGTGATGTTGGAGAAACCAAATCTCTGCTGCAGGTGTTGCTGTTTCTCCTGCAGGGAGCCGATCTTTTGGTAGCAGCTCAGCAGGTTCGGCCTGGCCATGTTAGCAAGAGTCTGACAGAGTGATATGAACATTCCTAAATTAGACAGGTTTCATCATGGTGAAAGAAATGTTGGTGCACTTTCATATTAAGCCCTCATTCAAATATTCAGGACTAAACTAGCCCACTTATGAGGAAAACTGCAGAGCATTGTACTCAGCAAATAGAAAACTCAATCTTGAAGTGACCAAACTGTGTAGTCACTCATTTCTTACTAAGTCAGATTTGATAACAGAAAAAAAGAGGATATTTATTAATTAACAAACCTTCTTCAGTTGCTCATTGTCTGCGACCAGCTGGCCGTCCTGACACACCTGGTCCATCATGTGTTCAATGAGCTGCCGTCCCTCCTGGAAACCAGAGCTGACCGGCTCCATCAGCTCCTCCAGGACTGAGCCCAGGTACGGCTGGACGGACTCAGAGCACAGTTTCTCTGCTGGCTCAGACACTTTGGCTGGAGGAATAAAATTAAATAAAATTAAGTGTTTATTCTCCAGAAACAACCTGATCCCATCCACCCAGAGCCAGTTTCTGTCACATTTATCACAGAGGAATGCAGCTCATCCTGTGTTTGACAGCACTGAGTATGAGTCAGTCAGTATCAGTTACCTTGGACTCTTTCCTCCAGCTCCTGTCTGGAGTTCAGGATCTGGTCCATGTCGGAGTGGATGAGCACCTCCTGCTGCCGGACCGACGATCGACATTCCTCCTTAAGTGCTGAAAGTCCCTCCATCAGATGCTCCTGGATCAGCATGTACGCTGCCTCCACCGTCTGGCCACATTCAGTGAATTAATCAATCACGTCATTTCAAAATTTAAGTTTTCCAAATCATCCACTCTCATGATTTCTCACTGCTTGACTAAATGAAGTAGCTCCACTTGAAGATTTACAGAGCCTTTGTTTATTGCAGGGAATGGCCTACAGCATGAATGTATAATGTATCATTTCATTTGTAACTGGGCTAAAATTATGAGCACAGCAAATGTATTATAAAAAGCTGAAACGTACATTAACATTTTTAAAAGGCACTTCATGTGCCATTTTGCAAATGAAAACAATCATTTTTTATTTGCACTGACGGGAAAACAGCAGCATCATCAGTTATAGTGGATATAAAAGTTAACGGTGTGACTCACAGCGAACCAGACTCTCTTCTTCTCTGTCTTCTTGGCTTTGAGGCGAGGCAGCATGTCTTTCTCAAGAGACGGCAGCAGCTGCTCCATCACCACATTTGCCATCACCTGAAAACGCACAAACACAACTGAAATGATTTGTCTTTGAACTGTCATGGGCTAAGACTCTATTTCGGCACTAAAATTTGTTTATAAAACACAAATTTATTGAAGAATATGAACTATATCATAGATCTAGACCTATAAATCAGCTCTCACAATAGCTTATTGTAAATATGAATATATGAATTAAACAAAACTGCAACACAGCAGTGCCAAAGGTTTGAGGTCATTTAGAAGCGGTGACTCCATTAGAGTTTTTCCACCAAAGAGCACTGTCAAGTTTCTTTTTACACTGTAAAATGTCCTAATTAGTATGTGTCTTGGTCACAGATCTTAAATGGTATCAAAAATTGTTCACATGGGTTTATTTGACCTTATATATCATTCTACTTAATTCAGACCTGTCATCCTCATTCATGGACACTTTTTGTGCCTTCTAGTGGTAGTAGGAGCACAATACACTAATCCATGTGAAAATAAGATGGCAGCTATCTCTGCTAAGTCAATCTGCAGCCGATCCAAACACAAAAGTGGACAAGGCCCAAAACCTGATCACATTTTATGGTCAAAACTTGTTATTTTTGATTAATAAGGTTTGTAGTTTGCTATGTCAACAAATTCGACTATTTTTATCAACAGTAACAAGCTAAGATGCTGTTAATTAGGAAGTACTAATTTGAAGACATTGGGACTTTATTGTTGTCTTGTTTGAGGACATTGGGACTTAAAATGAGCTGTGAGACCCCAGTCAGGCCCTCAAGTTTGTCTGATTAGAATTTGATTACATAACATAAGTTAATATGCAGTATGTAAGCACAGCACTGACTGAAGGATCGGAGGTCTTAAAATTGGATTGTGGTGCAACACAGCTTTAAGATCTGCCTCAACATTGTTACCATTTCCATTTATAACATGCTGTTGTGGTGCTTGTTAACAAACACATTTGGAACAAGAAAAGACATAGAAAACATATATGTGCTCAGTACTGCAGCTGTGGTTATTAAACCCAGTGAAACTGTTCATGTTGTTTCTGCTGCCAACATTTCATTCATTCCTCTCACGTCCCAGCTCTGAGTCGTGGGCGTGTGTGTGTGTGTATGTCAGATGAGAGCTATGTGCAAACTGGGAAAAAAAAAAAAAAAAAAAAAAAGCCGGTGAGTGAGTGTAAGCATGTGTGCATATTTTTACTACACGTGTATGAACTGCATGCTTGAGGCAGAGAAAACAGGAAATGTCTGACTTACTGCTTAAACAATTTGACATTAAATGGGGTGTGTGTGTGTGTGTGTGCTTCCCGCTAGTCAAACTTCCTCTCACCTCCAACAAATTGTGACTCAACACAATGTAAGCGAACAACACCACAATGAAGCATTTACATTATACATTATGTGGGAGGATTCCTGCTCTGCTTTAAAGGGAGCACAGAGGAAGAGAGCAGGAAGCCCAGCGGCAGGGCAGAGAGCACGGGGAAGGAGCAGGAGAAAAAGAGAGTGAGCAGGACAGTCTGAGTGAACAGACTGTTGGAAGATTAAAGCAAACAGAGTGAGAGGACGCAAATGAGCCGTGACTCTGATTAGTGCACACCCTGCATCCTTTCATCATGTACACGATGGTCTGTAAACAGGGAACAGAGGAAGCTTTTCTGTTGTTTTGTCTCTGAACAGCAGCATATTACAGATGTGAAATCAAACAATGATGGTGAGGTTTTAGGACTGTCAGCTTTAAAGATACAGAGACATTAAAATCATATTGCAAAAACTTTGAAAGAAATCAGCAGCCAGATGCATTAAAATGTTAGAAAGCAAATAAGCATGATGCACAAAGTGTTGAACTAATCCTTTATCACTATCACTACACAGAATTACATCAAGACCAAACATATGATAACGTCTGATCTAAACAAAGGCTTTCTGTTTAAAAGGATAAAAAAGAAAATAATAATAAAAAAGAAATACTGAAAAAAAAATCTCAGTTATCTGATCTCTGCAGCTTGGATCTCATTTTAATCACTGATGACACATGAACTATTGTCTATCAAACAAATAAATTTGATCCTGCGGGTGACTAAAAAATTCATGAAACAGCCGTGAGACCACAACAATATAAAAACACAAAACATGGGACGTACCCTGGAATCACTTCCGATCAGCATGTCCCAGGCCTCGTACTTGTCTTTGTCCTGCCTGTAGAGCTGGATGGCTTTGAGGAAGGCCTGCACTTCACATGTCTTCTTCTTCAGGAAGTCTGACAGAGAGAAAGAAGACATCAAGACATTTAAAATACATATACACATACAGTGCATACATACAGGTAGGTTTAAAACTGCCAGAATGTGTCCTCAGTCTCGAGTGTGTCCGCTTCCTTATGCAGTGATACATTTGGTGAGTGTAGTTTGGCAGAAAGAGAATAGTTCCCAGAGGAAACTGCTCACAACAAGGTCTGTGGATTATCCTGAGTAACCTGGTTATGCTTTCTGGAGACATTGCTGTTGAGTTTTTCAAATGTATTTTGTGCTGCTTTGAGCAGCACAAGCTGAATGACATCTAGTTCCATTATACTGTAGAGAGAAGGCAGACATCTCTAGGGGCGATATCTCCAACACTCAGCAACTCACACCAAAACAATCAATTAATAAACAGCTTTACAGGTCAAAGGAAAAATATGTCATTTTGATTTTAAGGCGAACTGTCCCTTTAAGCTGCAATGTGAAATAAATCTTCATCAACTCGCTCGGCTGCACAGAGCAGAGATGTTCTGCTTCAACACGATCATGAAAAAGGTTTCGTCTCTGAACCTCGGAGCTGGTGTGGTGAGTCTGTTGCCGTGGCAACTGTCGAAAGTGGTTCAAGTGATACTATACAGCCAAAAGTCCACCGCTCAAACAGCTGTGATCAGTTTCAGTTCATTCAGTCAGTTCAGAGTGATGACGATGATGATGATACAGTGCTGTTACCGCTGCTAGTCATTTTTTATCAATATAATACTGCTGTAAGCAGGACAATATTATTCCATATTAGGGCTGCAACCAGAAAGTATTTTCATTATCAATTAATCGACCTATTCTTTTCTATTTAACTGATTAATCTTTTAGTCTACAAAATGTCACTTAATAGTGAAGCTGTCCACCCGAAATGTCTTCAAATGTCTTCTTGTAACCCACCAACAGTCCAAAAACCAAAACATATTCATTTGAGTATCACATTAGCATCAGAAAACCAGCAAATCCTCACATTTGAGAAGCTGGAACCAGTGACGTACTGGTATTTCTATTTAAAGAAAATGACAAAATCCACTGATCAGATTGTTTCAGCAACTAGGATCTTAAGTCAGGTTTTTTGGCTTTTATGAGTGAAACTGTGAGACCTCAGTTTTGAACATCAGTACCTTTTTGATACCAAACAAAATATATCCATAACATGAAATATCATAAACTGTAAAGTCTTAAAAGCTGTCAGTGAAAATCTCATCTGGTTCCTAAACTTGTTGACAGGTAGTGCCTAATTTAAAGGATCTCTATACGACATTTAGAGCATATCTGTGATTCAGAGTCAGATTCTGACAGTCTGCACACAGTTCCCAACATGGAGGTGACAGAGCGAGCAGCTAGCAGCAAAGGGTGCTAACAACAGCAACAGTGCTGATAGAGCTAACCATGTTAACCATGCCACTGTTCCAATATCAGCGGTAACTACTGTATGAGCGCAGTGCAGAGTGCATAAGCTGGCCAGTGGGATACACACGCAGGGACTCACATGCACTAACATGCCCAAGCAGCCGGACCCAAAAACGAGAACAGAGAAGCTTGAATTACAACCACTGAGGGAGTGTATATCAATGCTCTGAATATCATATGGCGCTCATTTAAGCCAGAAATCGGCCCATTTCAGACTGCATTTAATTTAGTAAAGTTCTTTATTTGAGAACTTTAGTTCCTTTTGTTAAAATGAAAAAGGATTTTGTAAAAAAAAAAGTTCCAGCCGTAAGCTATCAAATAAAAAAAAAGGCAAAGTAATGATTTATTATTGGAACCAGTATCCCAACATGTCAAACGATAGCCAGCCTTAAAACAAGAAAAAGACAGCTGCCATGGCTGTATTGTAGCAGAGGGTGGTAAACCAACTGTAGATTTGTTTGTATTGAGAGCTACTGTTTCGTCTCGGAGCTTCTCACCTTGGTTCTGGTGTCTGATGCAGTCTGACAGGATGGAGAGGAAGGCATCCTGTTTGGCCTGCTGTTTGAAGCAGAAGTAGGAGTCTCTCCTGTAGGGCAGACGCAGGTAGACAGGGAACTGTCCAGGCATTCCCGACAGAGGAGGAGCAAAGTCCTCCTTCACATCAGTTTCTGAAAGCAAGAAGATCAGCTGATGGTGAGCAACACACTACATGGAAAAGGTGTTGTTTTAGCCACACTAGCAGCTGTGATGATTGGTTGGTCGGTTTGAGGTTCAAGTTTTGTACAAATATTAAAGCTGCAGTAGGCACTATAATTTTGGTTGAAATAACAAATTCTGACTGTTGCATGTTGCTAACAATATTAATTGAAAATTAAATTAGATCTGATAACTTTAGGGGGTTAATTAACTAATTAATAAATCATCCTCTCAGTCAGCTCATGCCTCTGACTTGCTGTCTTTAGTTATATTAAACACAGCTTAGAAACAGGCAAGTGAAAGCAGGTAGGATCAGGTGGGCTAACACAGGTTAATCCAGGTGAGCCCTCTAGTCTGAAGGCAGCACTATTCTCAGTCTGATCCTGTCTGCTTCACACGGCTAAAACTGCACAGTAAATCCTTTGGAAACAGATCCTGCTCAAACCTGCCTGCATTTCCAAAGGAAACCAGTTCTGCAGCTGGACACTCAGCACAGTGATGGATACAGGCTTGAAGGACAGCTCTGAAAACATCTGCATGTCTTTAAGCCTCATTACTCATTTAATTTTTTTCAAAGAAATAAAACAATTTAAAGTAGATTTTTTTAACATCTAAAAGCAGTTTTGTGCTGCCGGAGGACACACTACAAGGAGTCCACATAATTAAAATAAACAAACAGTTAAACTACATTGTTTGTTTTTAAATCCATGTATAAAACTAGTGTTTCATGTATTTTTAAATGTTAAGTATAAATACACAGATTTGTTGTGAGGGGCTAGATCACGTATCACTTGGGATGCACGATATATATCGGGCTGATAAACTATCGGCCAATAACAGGACATTTTTATAATTATGCATTATTCTGATAATTAACATTATAGCCAATAAATAGCACCGACAATAAAAAGCCAGACGGCTTTCAGTGACTTAACCAGGGCAGCATCTTCACAACTTGACACAGCGGGTGGCTGTATATGTACTTTTCAACTTGGTTTGCAAGCTGCCAATAAACAGAATATAAGAACAACAACAACTGCAGCACGCTGTCTAGAGTGCAAAACACGTCGCGGTGTGGATGTCTTTCACAGTTCCAGAGGAAGACTACAGGATTGTGCCGAGGCTCTGATCTTCAACCGGCTGACACCCCACCAGATCAACAAACCTCCTGCAGCTGTTAAATAGGCTAGACAGAGCGCTGAAGGATCATCTCCAGTGTGTTAGCATGAGCTAACTAGCAGCAGTGGCTTACATCCAACACTGAGCTTTTAAAAGGCTCGACTCTTATAAACTTATAAATAAATTGCTAAATGTGAACTATGAACTTATAAAAAACCACTAGCCAAGTGATGCTACAGTTAGCAATTATTAGTTTCATTACATGGCGCCCCAGTCTGGAGCACAGCTCTCTCTCTCTCTGTGACTGCGTGTGTGACACAGCCGCTTGTTTGTCTGAGTTCAGTGTTAATGTGTGAGGTGAATCAATGCATCACCAGAGTTGGGTTACAAAGTAACGCGTTAGAGTACTTTTATTAGTTTTTGCAGTAACGAGTAACCTAATGCGTTAGTTTGCTGTTTGAGTAATCAAATACTTAAGTACATTTTCAAACAAGACATCAGTTACTTCTGTTACCTTTAGAACGCTGGTCCTTCAGCTCCAAAACAGCAACAGCTGAGGGGCTTTTAATTTGAAACAAGTGTTGAGTTTGAAATGTCGGTGCGATATGTTAACTTTACAAAGACAATGGAGCGGGTAAGAAGTAAATATATAAACACACAGAGGGATTAATAAATAAGGGACCGTCTACAATGTAGCTTGTTTCAAATGAAGCTGGGAGCCTCTGCGGTTGTGGTGAGTAAAAGCCCTGCCGCTATTTGTTAATGTTATTACTTTATGTCCGACCGTGAGGATGTACCATTGTTTGCTAGCTTGATGCTAATGACTGTAACATTGACTCAGCGGGTTGACAAAGTGCCTCTGCTGTTTCACACCATCATTTCCCCCTTTTACTCTGTGTGGTAACATCCCTAGAGGAAATATTAAAAACGCTGGGGTGTTGTTGTCATACAGTTGTCTACAGCAGCAGATCGTTGTGTGTTTCTACTGGTCAAAGTGACGGCTGTGATGGGAGAATTGGATCTCAGTGAAGGGCAAGTGGTCCATAACTTTAATTTTGGAGACAAAAAATGTAGGCTTAGCGCCCTGTGGTCCATTGCCCAATAGGAAATGTAGAATACTCAAAAGAACTCAAAAAAGTGCTTGAGTTACTTTTCTCAGGGAGTAACGTTGGAAGTACTTTTAAAGTAATTGAGTTACTTTACTCAGGGAGTAACACAGTAAAGTAGCTGGTTACTTTTTTAAAAAGTAACGCAGTAACCCTTACCCAACACTGCGCATCACTATCTTACTTGTTAGCTGTAGGTCTTTTGTGGGACAGTGAAACGGCACCTGGCTGTGTTTATAAAAATGCAGCATGACGATATAAATATTACATACACCAGATGTGACGTGGACTTGTTGACGCACATTCAACCTGTTCATATGAGTCAGCTGTCTCTGTTTGTCTCTGTTAGTAGAGACCCCACTCTGCAGTGTAGTTTATACCGCAGAAAATCTTCCTCTTTTCTACAGCCTATTATTGGCAGGTATGAAGAGTCAGAACTGTTCTTTGCTTTTGTTGTGTTAGCAATAGTGATGTCAGTTTGATTTGCTTAGGTCAGGGCTATGGAATATTAAATCATCCATATTTTCTCACCACATCTTAGCCTTTCTCACCCTCAGGTGTACATAAACTACAGGTTATACATTTCTTTTTAAAATGCAAAATTTTTAGTTATCGGCCATGTGAAGCAGACTATTATCCTGATCAGTTGAAAAGGTCCATATCGGTGCATCCCTACTAATCACAATTAAACTCCTTCTTTGCGTGAAGCCTGTGTGTGCCTTAAATGTTATAACTAAATTCCTTCAGTCCTCCTTGGCTCCTCAAACTCCCACCTGAGCTGCTTTTAGCTTTGTTAAGCATCCGTGGGTGGGAGTTTGTTGTTGAAGATCACAGTAGAAAACACTTTCTTCAGGTTTCTCTTCTCTCAGATTAAGATACAAGGCTTAAAAAAAAACAATTTAATCAAATATGCGGAGAAATTACGGTGAGCCCAAGTTTAAGAGCTGCTTTGTCTTCTTTGCGTGCAAAAAACTCTTTGAATGCAAAGTGATAACATGATAACGTGTTTGAAGTCTTACTGATAGATGGTGATAATTACTAAGATAGTAACTGAACCTGCGATATTGAAAATCTATATTTGGAATCATTTTCTCTTTAAATGTCGAGAAATATTTCAGAATATTTAAGTGATTACACATTTAATTTCTTACTGCAGCATGAATTTTGCTTTACATTAGATTAATCTCTCAAAAATAAATAAATGCATCAGACTTATGAATGCGCAGTTTCCCTGTTCTTTCTGGTTTTGTAATCTTCAACAACCAGGTGAGCAAAGCAGATGGGTAAAGATTTCCAGCATCCCCTTATTAGAGCATGTTTGTGTGCAAACAGCCAAATGTCACCATTATGTAAGAAGCTCATCCTCTGCAGAGGCGACTGGGAACTGTTAGTACACGTACACGTCTGTTTTCAAAACACCCGAGGCTGGAAGGACCCTGATAATTGGTCTGTGGTCAAATACCAGCAGAGACAGTTTGTGTCCTGAAAACACACAATCTTTCAGGACAGACGATCAGAAGCAGGACTTTAAAGCCTTCAGATACATTAGTGGGGACAACTTTACAATTTTTGTTAGTGGACATTAAAGGGGACCATCATCTAAATTAACAATTCCAATATTTTTTTTATCTCTCTCTCTCTCTCTCTCTCTCTCTCTCTCTCTCTCAAAGCTAGAAACCGGAGAAATATGTCTCAAACTTGTGATGTCATAGGGTATAATGTCTGGAGCTGCTTCATAGACAATGAATGGGAGCCTGATTTTGTGGACCCCCAGAGTTTGTTTCCTTTTTTAAACCCAAATGAGCTTTATTCTATTGTAGTGTTCTCAGTTCTGAAACAGAAAATGTACCCATATACTCAGAATATTCCCCTGGGTGCTCACAGTGTCATCCTTCACCATTCATTATCTGTGGCTGCAGATTTTACGTGACTTGTAGCACTCTAGTTTTTTTGGATTTGGGAGAGAGTTGTGCATATTACTAATATTTCTGGACTGTCTTAGACCATAGGAACAACATGGATGAATTTTTTTTAAAAAAAGTTCCTGATCCTCTACTTAAGTAAAAGTCAAAAATACTAAATGGTAAAATACTGCATTAAAAATAAAAGTCCTGAATTCAACATTTTTCAACATTCAACTTTTTTTAAAGGGCGGGTCATCTGGGTTCTCGTGTTGTTAAATAGAACCTTCCACTCAGCAGTAAGCAAAAAGCAGTAACAGAGGTTACAGCCACAGATGTATAATAATACCTGATCCTGGATGCCAAGATGGGGCCTATTCATTCTAAAGGAGTTGCTTGTCTGGTACATACACCAAAAAAAAGTTTCTAGCTTCCAGGTTTACTTCCTGCTCACTGAATACACGCAGTGGCGTGTCTCCCACAGGCCTTGCCCACAAGATCCCACTCAGCTCACTGACTTTATATTCTGATGATATCACGCACATAGACTTCTCAATATGATGATGTCAGGGATTTTTAAAATTGCTTTTCTCAGCTCGATTAAAGTTTAACACATATAAACCTCCATGGATCAAACATTTATAATAGAAAGAGACATAATTGACCGTGTTTGCAATTCGAGGTGTCCTTTCAGCAGTTTTACAGACATGTCTTTTACAGCAGTCTATAGTCTATGGGGAAAATGCTTTTTGGGTCACGGGGGATCTTTTTTCGCTGCAAAAATGTAAAAAACTGGCTGCAGGATTGCTGGTCTACCCACTGCTTTGATTGTTTAGTTTGTTTAAGTTATTGTGACTTTAGAAACTTTAGAAAATGACACTGTGCAGAGACCTACATCAAGTCACATAGAAAAAAGGTTTTAAAAGGGTTCTGGAAAATAGCAATTTGAGGCCACAATATACATATTTGAACCATACCAGCAAAGTGTAGTTAAAGTAGCAACAGTAAAAGTAACTCCTTATGCAGAATGGCTCCTTTCAAAGTGTGCAAAGTGTAGTAACAGAATATCTTTTTTCCCCGTTTTTATCACTAAGGAATACATGTAAGACAAATTCACTGATGGAGTTTGTCCGTGTGGAACCCATTTCAGATACTTTGTATACTACTGGGTCAATATAGTTCTGCATTACATCATATATTTTTAATGTTTAAAGTAACTGTAAGTGCCAAATAAATGTAGTGGAGCAAAAAGTACAAATTATTAAGCCTTTTACTCACTGCTGTCATCAGGGAAGCATTTGTCCACCATGACCATGTACTTCTCTTCTGTGGTCAGAACAGTGCCCCCTGTAGGCAGCAGCTTCTGGCGGGGAGGGGCTCCTTTAACGAAAGACTGATGGGAGAAAAAGAATAAATGACAGCAGAAACACCACAGATGAAACTGTCCTCATTGTATGGGAGTGTAGAATTGTGGCCAGAAATGTGGCCAGTCGGGATTAGACCGTCACGCTCACCTCCAGGCTGTCGTGACACTCCAGGCAGTAGTTGGCTCTCACCACAACGTACCTCTCCTTCCACTTCCTGGTTTCATCAAAGAAAAGGACACTCTCCTCATAGAGCACCTCGGCCTCCTCGGGAGTCTCCTGGTTAACGCACACACACAATATGAACAGACAGCTAAACACGTGGCAGGAAACTGATTCAGTCCTCTGAATTCTGTCTGCAGGGAACATCCCATTCTTTATATACAAAACCCCTAAAAACTAGAGATGCATCATATTGGATTTCTTGCTGACATCCAGTGCCGATATGTAACCACTCATTTGATGGATAACTGATAGCCATATTGATATATCCACTTTTTTCCCAACCTAATTTTAGTGATCATCAAGTCTCCTCTGTAGTGGAATTAACATCATATTATGCATGTATGTGACCGTTCTTAGCAGCTATGACCACTTAAGATTTCCAACCCAGCCCTTATCCAGAGTAACAGGGACACTTAATCTGATAAAAGACATGCTGCTGTTTAATTTTTAAAGCAGCACAACAATGACATCTCAAAAGCCTGGACAAATAAAACAAAAACATGCACGGCAAAGTTCTGCAAGAGTGAAGGGCTGCACATAGGTAAATGTGAACACTCAGATACATTAACGTGGTTGTTTCTTTTATACTTGAATGTACTGCATTTATTTTTGCCTCCATTTTGAACCCACCTCCAGGCAGGAGGAGGAATCAGACGTTGAGACATTGATGTGCACCTTTGCATAGGCTTAACTGCTGAGGGACTTTAAGTGCTATATCGCAGGCAACTGGACTCGCTTGAGTTTCAAGCATACAATAAGATTACCATGACCTGGATGAATCTTCACCAACATCTTGCTCAAAGATTGTTTTGTGCTCAATGGTGAAGTCTTAAGTTTCCCCACAAGAAATCAGTCTAAAAATAGTGCTGAAACTGTTTAGCTGTGTGATGAGACAGAGAGGTGACTGTTCATTCAAAAAACAGTGTCAGCTCTTAAAGAGGTCAGTATAGATGCTGTTATAGCATCAAATATATGAGAACTGGAGAGAACTTCTTCATTGAAAGAAGAGCAAAGAACAGCAGTGAATGTTTTTCTTAATGAAAAAGATGTTTTCACTCTTCTCCTGACTGACTTCAGCTTCCATGATAGACTGTGATAGACGGTTTATCCCATCACCTGCCAAGTATTTTTTGAAAGTGCCCTTTTCCAAACAGTTTCCGATGAAGACTTTCCCAATAGTTCTGTGTATCAAACCATCTGGCACATCAGGTTAGTCTATAATGTGGGCAGTGCCAGTGACTGAGGTAATGTTCTGGGTCAGTCTGTTTGTTTGTTAGTCAGCAGGATTATGGAAAAACTACTGGCCTGAAATATGGTGGAAGGCTGTGGCATTGGCCTAGGACGAGCCTATTAAAGTCTGGGCTTTGAATCACAAGGAGGATATACAAATTATTTTTCACTTTCGTTAAGTTTGCAAGATAGTGGAGGTCTGTGCTCTCAGAGTGCACTTCTAGTTAGTTGAATGTCTTCACTGGTTTGGATAACTGGGACAACAGATGATAATGTACATTGTTTTCACTCCATTCATTAGTGAGATTAAGTTCAAGTTAACTAAATTCTGTTTTTGTAATTCAGTTGAACTGACTCTTCTCTGCCTCACACAGCTGGATATTGTCACAGATGTCAGTCACACCTGCACGTGTGCTCACTGGTGCAGTTATTTTGCCAACCCGCAACCAAACCTCTGATTCATTCGACCTATTTTGACAGAGTGAGTGCTGGCTGAGGGGTCTGGAACAAGTTGAAGCATTGAGACACGTACCCTCTGTTTGAGCAGCTGTGTGATCTTCTCTTTGTGTTGCTCCAGGTCATCTTCTACCTGAGAGAAACGAGCCACAGAGAACTGTTTCCTGTAGTACGGACTGAACTCTTTCAGCTCAGCCTCGACTTTGCCTGCAGGAACACAGAGAAGAAAAAGAAGAAGAAAGAACAGTCAGTGACTGATTTTATTGGGAAATAACACAAACAAACTAAACTTTAAAAGCACTGGCTCTCCTTGAGGATGGGTGCTGAGTACTGAGCCTGAGTATTGAAGTTGTACTCCTGATCAGGTTTCAGCTCAACAATAAGCTCCGGTGTGGGCATGTTGTTACAGGTAGAGGATGAAATACGATCCAGGAAGTCCAGTTTGAAGGATTCATGAACACATAAGAAACACATCTGTTCTCACCTGAGACCAGATTCCATAAAGAAGGCCATTCATGGCACAATCTGTTTTGTAACGGACTAATGTTGTAGCTCCATTTCACAATTATTCTAGCACCCTTTGCTCTCTGCACCATTGCACTGTTGTCTTATTGTCCACAAATGTCATTGTTGTTGTCTTACATACAGTATATATATATATATATCTGTGCATAGCTGTCAAATGTTTCAGTTTTACCTAGCATTTGCCCAGTTTCTCTCAGTTTCAGGTATTTGTTATATGCTTTATGTAAATAAAGCATAAAATTGTGCAGAAGTTAAAATATAGGAATAAAATAGGGTATATACTAAAAGATTAAATATAATACTGCTCCCTAAGAAAGGGGTTTGGGAACCACTGCTGTGGGTCCTTGACCATTCTCTTGACTCTACATACACAGTTAAGTCGAGCTATGGTTGTAGGTCAACTAGGCCATTTGATTGGACTACTGTCCTTGTCCTAGTATACATGCATGTAAGGGGAATTGAACATTGACTGAAGTATGTCCAACTCCACTATGATAGGTGGCAATATGTCCCCTTCCAGCTGGTTAGTATTGGACTTATCTCGCTGGTTGACCTGTTACGTCACAGACCAAACAATCGACAAACAAGTTAGCTACGCTACCGTGCAAAGGCAAAAGGCCTTAACTTCAATTTTGGCGTAAATGAGTTATTGTCATTTTTGGAACAATAAACATCAGTTTATCATGTGGACAAATATCTTGAGTCAATTTTGTTGTTTTTTGGAAAAAATAAGATGTTGTTTTTGCCGTAACTTCCAAAAGTCGAGAGAAAGCCAAGGCAGAAGCCTGTAACATCAGTTGCGGTTCTTTGCTTTTGTTCCGCGGCACTCTAGAATGCGCGAATTAAGTTACGGTACTCTGCCTTTGTTTTGCCAAGCACCAAAGTGAAGTTACTGTTTACCGCGGTGGAGTTACGGTGTTATGCCTATGTATTATATGTGATTAAAGCACTTCTGACACACACCTTCAATACTTCAATAAAGTGTACTTAACAAGTGTATTTAACAAAGGGCATTGCTACATACTACTGGCATAGCCAAATCAGCCGTAACTTTAATGTAAGAAATAGGAGGGAGGTAAAGTGTTATTTTATTTCAAATTAGTACAATGATGAGGTTTTAAAATGATCCAGTAATGTACTGTTGCAACCTTCAAACGCTCATTATTTTTTATTTTTAATATTCTGTTTATGTAATATTAAACCTAACTAGACAAAAATCACTAAATTTTAGTTTAAGGTTATCATTGTCATCACAGGAAAATATTATACAAAGTGATAAAAATCCAAATGATTTTAAAATAAAATAGAAGTTAAGGTATTTTGCCTTTGTATGATCCATTATTGTTCTGCAGACAATGCAAAGGCAGAATACAGTAACTTCTGAACAAGAGTCAAAGGTCAAGTTTAAGCTTAAAATTTTTTGCTGGATAAATAACTTCATTTATAAACAACAAAATGCCAAATGTCCAATGTTCTACCTACAACTCATTTGGCGGGACAACAAAATAACTTTAAAGTCATTTTTCTCAGTTTCACACTCTGGTGAGTTAAGGTCTTTTGCTTTTGTAGGGCAGTACGGTTGGCCAGCGGCAAACTGGTACCATGGTGGACAATTTACAGCTCTGTACGAGAAGACCCAGCACGAATGGTGATTCCTTGTCCGTCCAAAAATGCACGGCTCTGGATGTAGATTGCGCCATATTGTTAACGGTTTCTTCTTCTGTTACGCATTTAATGCTATTCATCTCCTGGGTCAAAGACCAGGGTGGAAACAACTGTGGAGCATGCGCAGGGTCCCATTGACTGTATACATGCAGGAGTAACTTGACTCCCAATCACATTATCTAGGTGTGTTAGTCTGACTTTGAGAAATTCAATTTCAACATGTTCACATGCATTTTAGAAGTCCCGTTTTAGTCAGACAAACACAATAAATCAATTTTCTCTATTGTCATGTAGACGTACTGACTTGTCTCCAACGGGAAGATTTACTGCTTTTCTCTTTTTAAATCATTATATTGTGAATGTGTTGTGTTTCGACAGTTGGTCGTACAAAACTAAACAAGAAGGCTCTCAGAAATCATGATCTGACATTTTATAGACCACTCTAAATGGTTCATAAATTCATTGATACTCGCTAAATTGCACCCTACATTTGACCTCACAGACTAAACAGTTAACCTGTTTCCCTCTGCTCCCAGTCTTTATGCTAAACCAGGCTGACTCCAACAGAAGTGAGATTAATATCCATGTGAACATTTCACTCTCAGAAAGAGTATTCCCCAACTATTTCTTTAAGATTCATTTACATAAAAAGAACGACACTCAGCCATAAAAACTAAAAACAAACCACATGGAGTTGGAAGTGAAATTGTCAAAACTGCTCAAAACTTTTTGAATGTCTGCAAAGCTCTGCATTTGCCAAAAAAAATACACACGCACACACACACAACAGCACTTTCTAAAAACAAAACCTGAGCTCATCTATACACTCATTTTCCATCTCTTCCTCTGTGCTGAGACATGCCAAATCTTGCCAATCTTGTTATCCAGCCTGGATAACAAACACCAGATGATATCACACTGTAGCCGAGGTGATCTCTGCATCATACTGTAATCAGGTCACTGTGGCTGCTCTTAGTGTTTCTCTGGATCCCGTGAGTAACTTCTATCCACATTACAAGTGTCTAATCAGGCTCCATGTCTCTGTCCAAATCTCTGAGGCCATTCTCACTACATCAACCAGATCCTTTTCACTTTGTCCCCCCTCCTCAGTCCCTCCTGTGGTCTGTCAACCTACGACTAGTTGGCAGTGCATTCACATGATTACTGAGAGAAAAGAGAAACTTCTCTGATTTCACTCTGTTCCTGCTTAAACCAGGCCAGATTCCTGACGTGGAGGGATTCAGTTTCTTGGGAAAAACAAAACAAAGAATAAAGCTCTGTCAAAGTCACTGCAGAAAGTTCCCCATTTTCTGTCTTCTCTCTGCACGACTGCAAACCACATCACTGGGACAGAAGATAAACAACAACAACAACAACAACAACAACAACTTTAAATGAGTATTTATGCTGCCTTAAATGCTCAATATCCACAAACTATTAGAGGTAATTCCCAGTGACACGTCCTCCACTTAATGGATAAACATGCCTGAGCGTGTGGCTGCTGTTTATTGTCTCCCTCACTGTACAGTCACTTAATGTCGGGGGTCGATGAGCTCTGTCATTATCTCTCTCGGATGTTTTACAGCAGGGATGATGGCACGGCGCCACAACAACCAGCTCATGTCACTATGGAAACAGAAGCTGCATGCCTGGGTTAGAGATGAATTGAGAAAACAGAGTTGAGAATTAATCTACATGTGGAGTTTCTGAAGCTCAGTTATAGGGCAGAGAAATAGGGACAAAGTCTGCAATGTTAACAAAGATAATCCCTTTATTTTTTAGTTTAAAATTCCACTTATTTAACCATGAAAATGTATGTAATTGTAATTGTAATGTAATTAAGGTATTAATTTGGAGTATTCAGGGGATAACAATGCATTGTTACCTCTTCAATTTTAAGAGGATAATTAATCAAAAAATTAACACTTACAGTAGGTATTCTTAACGGATTTTCTGCATGGTTGAAGGGCCTTAAACACTAAGAAATCTTTATTTTTATATTAAGGTGAAAGGTGAAAATATTTACCTTTTAAAAACTTCTTGAACCATGATATTCAATTATAACCCCTTACTATTTCATGGCCCAATAAACCACACCAAATATGGGGCTAACTGTCAGATTTGCCCCTTAAATTAAGATCTATTTGAAGTTCATATTTGAGGTGGCTGTGATATCATATTCCATATACTATGAGGGTCATTAACTCCCTAAAAAACTCCTTAATCGATGCAGAAAACATATTAAAGAGGCATACATCAGTTTTTCATTCATTTAATCAACATAACCCTATTAAATGCTTTGATTGCTGACTAAAAATCCCTTAATGTGTGCTTAACTGAATCCTGAAAATATTTCAGACTCCGAATGTTAACCAAACTCCCAACTTTAATTACACCACAACTGTTTTAAATTTTTTTAAACTTCACATAATTTGTTGATTTAAGGCCTTTAAATTAAGGTGTTTTTAAGATGTTTACTTCCACTTTTCTAAATTAAAGGACAAATTAATGGATCTCGGGCCACAATACCAATCATGCAGCCTCCTATTTAGATGAATGTGTTTGCTTTGTGTTCCGGGATGAATGAAAGATGAATGAATGGTAGTTTAAAGGATTGTTGTTCACAGTAAGGCAGAGGTTGTTTCTTCTTCAGCAGCTGCAGTCTGAAGCTGGATGACGGATCTCAGGGGACCTCCTTGTTTTTTCCTCAGTTCTAAACAATGTGCCATATAAAAGATTAGCTCCCCACCACCCACTGATCAGCTAATCAGAGTGGATATCCTGCTCCCAGTCATGGGCTGTTTCTATCTTGTGATGGGATGGCATTTCATCAGTAAATGGTGATGTCGGAGGGTCTGCTGTTTGTCTGAACAAAAATAAGACACCTTAAACAAGATTAACATCTAATTTTCTGTAGATATTGAGGGGGAGAATCTAAATGTTTTGCTGACCTCTTACTTTTTCATTAGTGATAGCATCAGTCCAAAAAAAGAACTGGAAGATGAACCCTTTCGGTTGTAGACATTCGGCTGTCAGAACAAAATATCCTCTGTACACAGAAGAGATCTAAATCTAGTTTAAAGGTTCCTTTAGGGGTAACAAGATTAATATGACAGATTTCATGATTATTACCAAGATCTGTTTTTAAAAAGCGAGGTACTGGACAGTTTGACTTCTTTCAGCCTCTATAATATTTCAGTAAAACAATCTGCACAGGAAAAGCTCTTTGGTCAAACCTCTCACATCATAAAGTTGTACAACAAAAAAACCCTTAAACCCTTAGATTTACCAGCTAACTATCTCAGGACAGGCACGTCCTTATGTGTCCTAGTGCTGGGTATTGTTTAAAAAATTACAATGCTAGCACCAACACAGGTGCCCTCAGAGTACTACTGATAGCAATGGAGTACTAAATTTGATACCCGTGTTGTGAATGTATCGGTGGCATCTCGACACACGGAACTGCTAACTCCAGAAATCCTCATTGCTCAAGTTCAGCTGCTGCTGCGGGAGTGTAAGCTCCGCGTCTGGAGACAGTTGTGTTAGCCTTACACAATTTATGTTACATAACAGTTAATATCTGATTTAATGACAGAGCCAAGCTGTTTAGCACTGAGTTTGTTGAGACCGGTTATCAGCTCAGTGTTGGATGTTAGCCGCTGCAGCTGTGTTAGTTTGGCTAACCAGGCAGATGTTGAACTGACCATTCACAAGGAGAAAAGCAGCTCTGAGTCCGAAGACGTGAGCAAGAGAATCTTTGCTGATCTGGCGGGGAGCTGGGACTGTCTAGGATCCACCCCCGCAGCAAAAATTAATGAATGTAGGTATTGTTTGACTGGAGACATTTTGAAACTACTTGGTACTGGATTATTTCAGTTGATACCTTAAAAGGTATGGGTTATAGGTTGTTGTAGGAGCTTGCATATCAAACAAGCTGAGTGGTTGCTCCAACTTTATGTTGAGAGGCAGGTTTAAAATCGAAACAATGATATTTTACTCCAAATCTGCATAAAAGTACCAGCAGTAACCCGTTAGCACAGAGGATCTATACAATCAGTGCAGTTTTAAGATGGGCATCCAAGATTAGAGTCACCTATTCAGTATCTGACCAAATGTCTCCCCTTCTGTTCCTGAGATATGATGTTAAATAATGGCCCAATATAGTGTTTTTGCAGAACATTATGATGTCACAGTGAGGTTGACCTTTGCCATTTTGGATATAAAATGTCATCACTGCATCATTTTATCCTATTAGACCTTAAACTCAAGTTTTGCCACAGTGACCTTGGACCACCAAAATCTAACCAGTTTATGGCAAGTCCAAGTGGACACCTGTGCCAAATATGAAGAAATTCCTTCAAAGTGATTTGAGATATTGCGTTCATGAGAATGAAATGGACACGAGGTCACAGTGACCTTGACCATTTACCACCAAAATCTAACCAGCTCATTGAGTCCAAGTGGACGTTTGTGCCGAATTTGAAGAAATTCCTCAAGGCACTGCTGAGATATCGCGTTCACTGGAATGGGATATACTGTACATACAGATGCACAGACATATGGACAACACAAAAACATAATGTCTCCAGCCATGGCTGTCACAAGCACGAAGGCAAAGTAACAAGTCACTGACGTACAAATGGAAAATGGACGGTCCGCCCCATGTGCTTCAACTGTTAATGCAAAACACTCAGGGATCACTTAAAGTCTTGTAACTTAAGTCTTGTCTTGCATGGTGGGGATGACATACAGCAATGGGCCACAGGTCAAACCCCAGCCGCTGCAAAGGACATAGCCTGTATGGGGCGCACACTCTACCAATTGAGCTAGAGTTAGACATCATCCCATTGTCTTGTCAATGAACTAATAGCTTTTCCTTGAGCACTACAAACTTTACATTTTTATTCCTGCTTCTGGTTTGGATCTAAGGAAAAGCTCATTCAGCGCTGGAAAAGTAAATTTCCTGGCTGAAAATACACTGTACTGAGAAAGACAAGAAAGCCATCCAAAATTATTCCTGTGTGCAAATCATTTTGCATCCCCAAAGATATTTCCACAAGGACAACACCCAGTCCTCCACAGACTCTGACACAAAGAGTCTGCTTATGTAACTGTCAGTGCAGCCTGCTGTCTTCTGCACAACAGCATCCAGTCAGGTTGGAGGTTAACCTTTTTTCCAATAAGCAGTGAGTCACTCAGGGACGATCAGAAACTCTTACACACACTAGAGAAGTTTTATTCTCCTGTTTCTGCTCTGCAGCTTCAAACCCTGAGAGGACTCGGCACAGAAAATGGATTTTATTTGTCAGCTAGTTCAGTCTTTCAGAGGTTTGGTGTGCTCTGGCTGCCAGCTGTGAGACACATACGTTTTCTGTTATAATTGACTCATTGTCTGCAATCTGAGAAGCTGCAGCACAAAATTCAGGGTGGAGGAGGAACTACTTCTTCTCCAGTGAATCCTCCTCCTCTGAGTTCATCTTGGTTCAGGCTCCTCAGAGTCAATTTGAATGGGTCGTGACGTTGGCCCTCATCTGATCGCTCTGCTGCTGTTTATGCAAAATATCTCCAGCCGCTCTTTGTTTAATGTATTCCCTTTTTCAGGCTAAGTGGTTATGCAAAAACAGAGAGGTGGCCGGAGGAGAGAGAAAAGATTCAGACACCTTCAGACGGCCTTTATAAAGTGAAAAATAAACAAGATTTGCTGATCAATAATATCACTTTGGAGAAATAGAGAATACACATGCAACCATTAGTGGTTTATTTGAATAAAATCTTTTGTTGCAATACATGTCATTTTATCATATGGTAAATTTTACAGAGAATCAATTCAGAAACTATTCTTAGAGAAAATTACTCAACAGGGGTGCCTGTTTTTGATTGTGGACATGTTGGCGAGAGAGTGAGAAGACAATTTTAAACATGCTGGAGGCCTTGGCTTTTACAAAAAGTCAAACATATGGTCCACCCGCCTGCCCACCTTCCTACAGTCCCTAAGGAATCAATTTGGGGTTGGATAACTTGATATTTCATATACAAAACAATCAATTATTCATTAAAATAATCACAGATTAGTCATGGTCATTGCTCTGTTTTGTTGCTGTGTTTTTAGGAACAGTTCTTATTAATCAGCATTACTGTAAATGAGCCAGTGTAAGCCATCTGCCTGCTTCTCATTTGCTGTCCCCTGGCTCATTAAAACTGAATGTTGTGCAAAGTGGCGAATGCACATTGTAAAGACGTTATATAAAACAAAACAGACAAAGACAAACGTATCATAAAAGCAGCAAAACTGGGTCTTTCACAGCAAATTAACCACAGCAGACGGACCTCGCCTCTGTCACATACAGCCACAGCCACACGACAGCAACTGGCACATTAATGTGGTTACTAGAGTGATGTGAAGGTGGAGCCTGAGACTGATTATGTGGGTGACCTCATGCTCACAGTCAGATGTGTGTTTTCTTGTCTCATTACTGAGGGGTGGTCCAGCCTGTAAACACTGTGTATGCACTTTGAGAACAGGACAGTTAATACAGATACAAGTTGCTTAGATGCTCTTATCCTGCAAGCTCATCCCACAGCCCTAACACATACATCAGAGCTTTTCTAGGCTTCATGAAGGTTTTATTATCAATAAATGTGTATGGTTTCAAAATTTGGATGTATGCTGAGTGACTATCTCTCAGATATTTGGTGCTTTTTACCCACAGCAAAGCCCCATATAGTCATATAATGTCTCACTAATTAATGTTCTGCCTCCATTTGTCATCTGCACCTGCTTATCCTGTGCAGGAGCCAATCCCAGCATCCACTGGGAAAGAGGCTGGGTACACTCTCTAAGTACAGGCCTAACAAGTATAAATAATCATTTACTCTCATATTCACACATACATGCAGTTTAAAGTTTCCAGTTCACTTCAAGCTGGGCCTTCAGATCATTGAAACCTTAAGGACTAAACTCCACTCACATAATTTATATTTTCATCAACATAGACAGATTTATGTGTCTTGACAGTGAGAAAAGAACAAATCACTGACTGACCGAAGAAAACACACTGAGCTAGAGGTAGACTACGATCATGAGTTGTGCCACTAGGTGTCCTTACTCCAAAGGAAACACTATTTCTTGCATGGTCAAGCACCAAACTGTAAATGGACATCTATCAAAAACAGTTTGTCTGGCTAATTTATGCTGCAATCTGTGCAGAGAAAGAAACAAAACAGTAAAACAGCTGAGTTGAGATGAGACAATAGCACACTGACTCACTGCACACCACGCTACTTTCTGCTGCTTTCAGACAGTTTCAGACATCTCCCACCACACCACGTCAATAGTCCAGATTTTAGTTGTAAATGTCAAACATGTTTAAAATTATCTTAATAAGAAAAATGGCAAAGATTAACACCACACAGTGTATGATTTTATCTTCTGACTCCCAACACCCACTGAAGCAGACAGGAACACACTCAGGCAATACACCCAAAACATAACTGTATCTTATTTGGCCAAATTTGATGTGTGTCCCCAGCTTAATCCACAAGTCCTTGCCTGTGGGGGAAAGTGGGAGCACCTGAGAAAACCTACGCTGATATAAAGAGCTCCACAGAGAGCCCAATGAGGACACTTTTGTAGTGAGCTGACAGTACTAACCACTGAGACACCTTACAGCAGCTCTTTCCACATATCAACAGGGGATTTTACGTAGATGCAGCACCATTTGTGGGCCAAACTGCCAGCAAGTCTGACTCAAGGCTAGAACACGTCTTTTCAGTCTGCACTACTGTAACCATACATTAAGGTCATTTGCGTGGCAGGCTTTTTTGAGTATAACCCACCAGCATCATGACAAGAATTGGACCAACCAATCAGCTTACTTGATGCTTATGTCCACACAATGTATTGCCGATTTGCGGGAGGTGTGGACGTCAGCTCCTCTGCAGTCATGTGAAACCTGCTGCCACCCATAACAGCCCTCTCTAAGTAGGCTTGTAGAGACATTTACATTTATTCTCAGAAATCATCACTCCTTTCTTAACACATCCATGTAGAGTTGAGTCGCTTTCCAGTTTTGTGGGCTCAATGCACAGGCATAAACTGGTTTGGTTTCATGCAAAGCAGCTGAACTTGCATTTTTCATTATGACATGATCTGGCAATTAAAAAAGTAGCTTTCATCATCAACCTGTGCCAACGGAATTAAGGTGCTATTTCCAACTCAAATAACATTAGTAATAAGCACTAGGATGATCTGTTTATTTATAAATGGAGTAACAGAGCCATTAGTATCCAACAGGGCCATAAGCCAAGCATTCCAACATGAAAGAGATCATATTTCAGTAGAGGTGGGAGGGGGGATGAGCGGTGCAGAATGTGTTTGTGGACTTGAATGTTCATGTATTTTTTGGGGTGACTAGAGCAAACATGGCAGAGTTAGTTTCTCAAGAAAACTTTGCTGTGATTCAGCTGAGTGACAACTTAAACAATAACGGACAATGTCTGACTGTGTGCAGTATGTTACACCTGTTACACCTGTTGCAGATGAACAAGAACATAAATCCTGAAGGGCCACACCTGTGAACTAATCCATGTTGTAGGTGTATCTTAACTATGAACCCACAACCTGATCCTGCAGTGTGTGAAGGATATCACTTTTCATTCAAATTTGTACTGCTTCAGTTAGTTACATGCAGAAGACACTGAAAATGTGTTAAATATAGTGATATACAGTTGAAAGATTATAGGTTATCATCTCGACATCTAAAAAACTTCAAATCTTACAAAACTGCATTTGTTGGTACAAATTTGTTTCTTTGGGTTGCTGTCATTCCAAAGCAATGATTACAGTACCATTAGCTCTATTAATATACTTACTGGCATGTGAGTATTGTATAAAGACAAGCTTGAAAACATGCTGACCTAAGCTTCAACTGAAACATGTTGATATGCAATGGTTTAGTAGATTAACTATGAGTGAGAGTTGTGCACAGTAAATCAGCAGCTCGACTGAGACCTGCGCTCCTCCACTTTCAACGTATAGAGCGTCAGACAGTAGGAGATTAAACAGTTAGTGCACTGAAACTCATAGACGCAGCAGGTTTCATCACCAAATGTTTAGTCCTCCATAGATCTTTATGTTGGGCCAATAAAGTGGAAAATTCAATTAAGTTCAGTAGTTCCTGAGTTATCAATGGAAATGTTCAGAAATTCTCTCTTACAAACACAAACAACTCTTCTCTTGTGGATGTTAATTTTTCAACATGTGGGACTTAAATCTATCACCTGATTTTTTTTTGATTTCCTGCGAACAAACAAACAAACAAACAGGGCTGCAATATTGTAGCATTTAGTATAAATAAAATGAAAGGTTTCCTGTATGTTATCACAGAGGTGGACCCAGGGCTGCTGCTGGCCGTTTGGGTGTCCTGGTGCAATTACTTTGTTACGAGTTCTTCATCGATGTCAGTGATAGAAAGACCTTGAGATGTTACTGTCCCATTGTTGAACCCAGGCATGTTTTAATGAGCTTAGATTTTAAAAAACTTCACTCAGCAGAGGCAACCGACTGTATTAATAACTCTAATATTAACCTATAAGTGAGAGCGCAGTGCTTGGCGAGCTTGCTCTGTACTGTAGCTGCACTGTGTTCACTGAAACCATCAGCAGCACAGCTAAAACCACGTTGTGTCTGAGAGGGCCTTAACTGGGAGAGTTAATGCAAGACATAGAATTCATTTTGATGATGACCATATTGGTGCCCCCTCCAGCACTGGTGCCCTACGCACAGCGCGTTCTGCACGTGCTCTTAGCGGTGGCACTGAGTGGACCCTTTTTTTATGAAATAACACATTAACTTTCAGGTGATGCTGTGTCACACAGGAAATGCAGCAGTTGCTCAGGCCGTAGTCTACTGACTGAATTAATCTCAATATCAGATCTGGGTGCCTCACCACCTCTGCTCAACCTCTGCTAAACAATTTCATGAGGGAAACCCTGAAAAGCACAAACTAAATTAGGATGGCATGAGACAGCATCTCGATGAGATCTGGGTCCATAAATAGCAAATTCATCCTTTTATACCTTCGATGTTACACTTATTTAGGATTTGTAGAGACCTTGCAAACACATGCAGGACATGCAGGGCAGATGTGGCAGAGCTGGTCAAGCACCCAAACAAGAAAAATGTAAATACACAAAATTACACACACATTACCAAAGCAAAGTCACTTCCTCTTCACACACTGAATTTGTGCAACACATCACACCGACAAAAGGTTCAACCTCCACAAATATGTAGTTAAGATTTATTTATGAAAATGTCTGTATTGTGATGTACCAAATATGATTACTATACAAAACTTAAAATATAAAACTTAAAATATAAAATTTAAACCCAAGACACACCTGTGTGCCACACCTGTCAGGTAGATGGATTATCTTGGAAAAGGAGAAGTGCTCACTAACACAGATTGTGACAAAATTGTGACCTAAATTAGAGAGAAATATATCTATTGAGTGCATAAAACAGTCTTAGATCTTTAACTGGGAGCATGAGCAGAAGCGCATTTAAATTTTTGTTCTGTGTATTAAGGGTTTAAAAATCAGTGATGATTTTGGTTTATGGAATTTTGAAACCTTTTCTGGTGCTCAGCGAGTCACAAAGACCTTTGAGGATTGTCAGATTTAAATATATCAAATGTGAAAAAATGAATTTAAAAAATCGATTGACTTCCAAGATTGACATGTCCAACATGTAAATCACAATGAGGTCAAAAGGGAAAAAGAGGTCAAAATAAGAGTATGAGAGTGTCCCTATGGCTGGCTGAGGGTGTGTGTATGGGTAACACTGACATGTCAGCACATGTCATTTGTGTGTTCACACATACTCTAACATACAAACACACAATGACTGAGTGAACAAGTATGCACAAACAAAGCTGACATCTTTAGAACAGTGTAACGTTTCCCAATCCTTTCATTCACTGCAAAAACTTGCATATCAAGTTCGATCTTATGAAAGAAACACATTTAAAAGTACATTTAAAATTACAATAAAATCAATCGCTCAGGAATAATGATATTGTGTTCATGTATGGTCATTATGTTGCTGCTCCTGCTGCTCAGAGGAATTCACTTCAGAGCTTTGTGTTGTCAGTCAGGAAATACCCGAGACACTGAGCAAGTCACTGCAAGGCAGAAAAATGTCGGCCAAAGACACAATTAGTGTGTGTGTTTTTGTGTGAAGAGGAGGGGGCCGTGTGTCAGTGACAGATATAGGAGTGTATGCATTTGTTGGATTATGGTCTATTGTTTTCTAATTTTAAGAACACACACACACACACACACACACACACACACACAACAAGGTGCAGAGCAGTGAGAGTTTCAATAGAAGTCTATGAGAATTAAACACACTCCTCAAGTTTACATCCATTTATTCCCCAAATAATTTCAGTTTTTTTGCCTTTATCACATTAAATATTAGGGCTGTAGTCTTCTGGTCGACTGGTCAATTATTTGGTCGATATGCTCTCGTCCAACCAAATTCTCATTGGTCAAATAATCGTTGTGTTACTTACACAAGGAGAAAAGTGCTACATCAATAGCTTTCCAGGATGAATCCATTATTTCCTGCGGCGGGGGGGACAGGCTAAGTTGCCTGTGAAAATGGGGGTGTTTTCAAAACCCTTTGTTGAACTTTGAACTCACCCACCTTCACGTTCAGCGGGGCGGATAACGCAGTCCTGTCAGTTTCTGACACCTTTTCCCTCAGTGAGTGGAAACTAAGCTTGTATTTACTTGTATTTCACAGATAAGAAACAATAAATTGTGAAGACAGTAAAGCCTCCACTAAAATAGCATTTTAAGTCTTGTGTGTGATTTATCCTTCAGGGATTTATACTTCGGGATTTATCCTGGCTTCATATGAACAGAGGAAATCTCCGCTCGTCGCTAGGCTAATTAATATAATGTAAAATGCCATAGGCTGGTGCTAATAACGTTAGCATGTTGTATTTGTTTGGAAAACGTGTTTAGTATAAGACAGTTGTTTTGTCAGTAAATGTTGTGAGTTATAATGAAGCCAAACTGTGTGCCGTTACCTTTGCTAAATGTTACTGTTGTCCCTGGTTTTATATGAGACAAGGGAAAGATCACTAGACGCTAGGCTAATTTATACAATGTAAATGCCACAGACTTGTGCTGATAACGTTAGCATGTTGTATTGGTGGGGGAAATGTGCCCAGATAAAGACAAGTGTTTGTCAGTTCTGCGATTTATAGTGAAGCCAGTTTGCGTACTTGTGTACTAGCCATATTTAATGTGTGTTTTGAATTAACAACTTTACAGTGCACACAGCCCTCCACCGCCGACTAGCATTTTGGAGGTGTAACTGCAGAGTGACACAGACACACCACCGCAGAAGTAAAAATAATGTGCAGATTTTTTTCCCCCACAACTAATTAATTAGTTGAAGATTATGTACGACTTCAGTCGATCAAGATTAACTACAGCCCTAGGTTAACTACAGCCCTATTAAATATGTTGCTTGATAAATGACTTTATATATGTGTGTGTGTGTGTGTGTGTGTGTGTGTGTGTGAAAAGTTATTTAACAAGCAACAAGACTCAAAAGTCTACAGTCATGTTAGGCACAGCTGTGCTTTCTGCTAAATGTTAAAGTAAGTGTGCTACAATACCTGCAATGACAATGCTAGCACGTTGACTTTTAGCAGGTGTAATGTTCACTTTCTTAGCTTAGTGTGTAGGCATGCTAATATTTTCTACATAAAGTACAGGTGAGGCTGGTGGGAATGTTGTTAGTTCTGCAGGAATAGAGTGCTGCATGGATGACGCTTTTCTGTAGGCCAACAGGGAAGTTAATATCATAAGGGTTCCCTCGACAAAAAGCCAATGGGATTTTTTCATTAGATTTTGAAATATTGCAGAAAATAAGCTCTGTGGCAAACAAACGTTTATGATAGACTTAAATATTTTGTTCAGCAAGATACTCTTCATAAATGAACACCACTTTTATGACTTTTGAAGCGTAAATACAATTGGCAACAGTTAAAAGCTAACGAGCACCACGGTTGCATGATTTCAATGTCAACACCACAACAAGGCTGAAAAGTCATGTTCAGTAGGATGTGACGTGTTGATGTTCTGCAGGTACTTGTTAGCAATTGTTTTTTAAGACACGTGAAGGCTTCAGAATTCACAAGTGGGGTATTTACTGATGTATTTTATGTCATAGAACAAAACATGAAAGTCTCTTAAGCTTGTGTTCACCTTAGACCTTATTTCAGGCGTTAAAAAAGCATCACAGATTTACCAAAGTCTACAATAGAACAAAACAGGGATGTTGGGTGGAGGCATGAAGCTATCACCACAGAACTCAATGAGAAGTATCAGATTGTAATTGCAGTGCTATACACCTGCATGAATGTGATTGGATGTTACTAATCAGGTGGTAGCCAGACAACTGAGGAATGATAAGAGAATTTATGCTGCTCAACAAAAAGGAATTCTAACCTGTGTCCAAGGGTGTAATTCCTAGTTTACACAACAAAATAAAAAATATGAATTAAAACATTGCTGTTTATAAAATCTGCAATAAAAAGGAAAGCGAAATTGATACAATTTCATTCATAGTAGCACGTTTTAAACGTAATCCTCAGCTACCACATTTGTTAGAAAAGAGGTTAAATATCTTTTTTATGGTGCAGCAGATGGAATATTTTTCCATCCAGATAGTTTAAAGAGCCTTTGAGGATTCTAGAAATTGTTGTTGAAAAGACCTTGTGGGTTTTTCACAGATGGTCAGAGATTTATCTTTTAGACAAATGGATGCTTAGCGCTGTGCCTTGTTTGCAGTGAGATTACATAAGAGACACAAGGCAGAGAGGGAATAGTCAATAATGATAGAGAGCGGCACTTGGAAAGGTTACTTCAATAAACATCTCTCACCAGAGCTGACGCATTTACTGCTGATGTGATTTCACTGACAGTCTCTCTGCATCTGACTCTTAGACACACACACACCCTAATTATGAGAACAGAGTAGCTGCTTCAGATGGGTGTTACCATGTGGGAGAGTTTCTGAAACAATAATGAGCTCATTTGTCTGTTAGTGACTTTAACAAGCTGCAGAGCCTGTTTGACGCTCACATACCATCATAGCTCAATGATGTAGAGTAAGAACATCAAGGTCTTGACGCCCAGCTCTGAGTTTCTGCCTCCATTCCACGTGTTTTTAGACTTGAACTTTCACCTTGAAGACATAAAAAACATTCTTTCTGCACTGAGCTCCAAGTGTAAAATGAGCCTGATGTGAAAAAAAACTGAATATAACCACAGAACACTGACACTGACTGAACACAGAAACTTTCTTTTTAAATTTCTATGAGTTAAACAAAGTAGAACATGTTAATCAATGAACTTTAGAGATGTTGGAGTATTCTTTTTTTAAGTTGGGCAGGCAAGCCATTTTCAACTACTTTTCGTCTTTATGTTAAGCTTGGCTAACCACACCCCAACTCCAGCTCATATAGACATGAGATTAATACATTTGAATCCGATTATCTCTCTCTTAGAACGAGAGCGTACTTAAATGTGGGTAAACAACCCTTTTATTAAAGAATTATTAGCCAGTTCAAAGTGGTATAATAAGGCTCCATTCTCCATATTGTATGATTTCAGCTTACAATACTGTCCTTTCCTTTCATACAGATACATAGAGTTGTTTGAATAGCAGCAGATTTTGCAGTTATCTGCATTGTGCTCAGTCCGAGTAAACAACAGGTGGGTTTCCAGCAGAGAGCCTGGGCAGCAGCAGCTTCCTCTCTTTGTGGAGAGCAGATCTTTACAAAGGGGGGGAAAGTCTCACAGTTTCTCAGCTCCTCTGAATATCTGAGGGATTGTGTAATGGCAGCTGCAGTGACGCAGCATGATGAACTGCAGCCTGACAGCAAAACTAAGACCACTGTTACAGCCACGTTAGTGAAATCTAGGTTATGACAATGTTTTCTAACTGGGAACAAACTACCCTGCATTTTAATTAACATACATAATGATCTTTTTTTGGATGTCATATCAGCTGTCTGAATAGATGAAGTAATGCTGCACACTAAGCAGAGTGCTTTCTTTGAAGCCACTCAGGAGACTTGCAAACACAGTCATAGATTTACTCCACTGAAGTATATTTTCCATCAGACTCAAAACATCTAGCAGTGATTCAATAAACTGTATATGCACAGGTAGTAAGCGGCTTCAAAAACAAAGTAACACATCAGATGTAAAATTGAAAATGTGTGGCATTTAAGAGTGGAGAGCCGCTTATAACTGACAGTTTTGGACCTCTGGTAGCACTATGGAGCTGTTTATTCCATGCACAAATACAAGGATGCACATGTACACATACACACTCCTGCATTCCACCTGTGGTTTCACACTACAAATAGCAGTAACATGCCAAGAAACACAGCAAGTCTCTTGTAAATATTGAGGCATCCATGTGGATGCTGTTTTATCCTGAAATGCACAGAAGATTATATCTGTAGCAAAAAGGCATTTATTTTCTTAGAAGAGTGAGGCAAAAAAACAAATCCTATTATTTTTTTCCAATCTATAATGCAGAGGGTTTTGCAATATGGAATCTGTGCATAGAGAGCTGTCTCTCTGTTCAACTTAAAGCTCAACTGGTTATACTGCTACAGATCTGCTCAAAGACAAATTCAAATTCTTGAGTCAACTTTCCAAGCTGCGTTTACTAAAAGAATGTTGTCTCTGGCTGGTAATGTCACATCAGACCCCTCTTACAATTTGTTTGAAAAATATTTAGAGTTCCACAGCTTTACTAACTCTTTGGTTCCATCAGTCTGTCAGACTGATAAATTAGAGTTAATGTTCTCTTGCGCTGCATCCACTTACTCGTAATGTCTGATGTCATATATAGTGTGTTTGTAGAATTTGCTTTGTTTTTGATTGAATGTTGTGTTTTGTATTCATGTGAAACAGCATACGGCTTGGGATGTAAGACAAAGTCAAATGAAATGCACCAAAAAAGGCAGAGGAGGAAGACTGACAGCTACGGGAGTAAACGTGGATGTAAACAATTATGGATTTAGAATACTTTTTTTTTAAAAAAATCATCTTTGTAACCATTTTATGAGGAGGGTAATGTCTTCAACAGGTTTATCAGAGCTCAAGGCTTGAGAGTATGTTCACACTCCAGGGCCTAATGCTCAACTCAAATATTTTTTCCCCAAAATCCAATCTTCCTGCCTAGACTGTTCACATTCATGTTTGATGTGACCCATATCTGACGTCAGTGTGAACGTCTTTCTGCCCTGAAACGCCTCACACATGTACAGTATGTTGGAGCAACACAACAAACAACAACAAAACATGTTATTTGCAAAACAGGCATTTGGGGAAAAAAGGAATGATATGGGGTGTAAGCTTCATCTCCTCAATGATTTGCTGTGATGGTCAGATGACAATTCCTCATATGTTGAGGAGGAGACTGTCCACTCTTCCAAAGAGCCATTTCTCTGATGGCACTCTCCAAAACAGAAGCACATAGCTAATTATTATGCAGAATAACATCATCAGATCTTCGTTTGTTTTCAGGATATTGGGCTGCCATGAAATGGGACATTTTTCCAACTATAGAGGCTTCAGGATTATGAGCGGTTAGAACAATGACATAGGCTGAGAAGACCAAGAAATTCGAAAGCCACAGCTCTATTAGCAGCTATTGTTGGTAGCCTAGTTCTGTGGAGCGAGAGGTATGGGTGTGGCAGGGAGAGGAGTCAGGGGTGGTGAGGCTGCAATGTCCAAGGTTTGACCAAGGAACAGTTTCTCTAAACCTAAGCAAGTCCAGAGATATATTCCAATATCTCTGTCGGCACCTCACAATAACGCTGCCTCAGCATGTAGGCAAAGCATCTAGCAGTTGGGCTTTAGGTGACTGGGGCAGCCCACCGCAGCAGCCTTCTGTAGTGTTAACGGACCACCCCGACACTGTATGGCGACTGATCTGTGCCTGCATATTGACGTATGACATTAGAAAACCATTGCTGTACTGAAAAAACATAAATTCCAATATGACTGTTCTCACAGCGGATGCATGGCCAGTGGTCGGATATGTTTCGGATTTAGGACTACAGAGACTAGTCCATATCCAGTTGTAAAAAAAAGGATTTCTGTGTCAACACTACTCTGAAAAAAACAGATTTGTGTCACATCAGAGCAAAAAAAATCGGATCTGGTACACAATGATCGTAATGTGAACGAAGCCTGAGTAAGTAACACTGAATGTGAACATAACCTTTGTCAACTTTAACATTAGCTGTAGTAGTGTACTAGTGTGTGACTGTGGAGTAATAAACACACTGTTAAATGTGTTTTTTATTAACTTTGATAATAGTAAGCCCAGTCCTGAGAGAGAGATTCAACCCGTCTGCTGTGATTGGTCCAATACTGCAGCAACTGTGGTGAAAGTTGGCAGTTCAGAAATGTCACCAAAACATTCAAAAGTATGACTATTCTACACGTCTGTGGGATCTGATTCCATTCACATAATGAGTATTGAATGAAGTAGAAAAAAAAGGTACTTTATTGCCATCAGTATCACTTTAAGGGTACTGGTATTGTAATTTTTTTAAACAATACCAAGCCCTGATGATGTAGGTGTGGACATTTCCAGTTGCCTCTCTGTCAGTTCTGCTAAATTTGCGCCAAATTTAGGCTCTTGCATGTATTTTGCAAGTGTTGGTGGTGCTTTTTGTGGTTGGCTTTAGATGGCAGTGGCGTGTGGCTAGGAGTCATTCATCAGGATGAGGAAATCAACTCACCAGTCTATAAACTCTCCTTCTGCTGACTTGTGCTAGCCGGCCAGGTCGAGGTTTTTAAATGTAAACATCAACACTAAACTAGCATCCTGCTAGTCACTGTACAGGCATTGCAAAAGAAACCGGAGAACCTCTGTGCTGCATCAGTTTCCAGTGGGATATCAAGAACTGATCTGTATCTGTATTCCAGTTGAAACTAGTCAGGAACCAGTACCAGTTTAAAACTGGTCTTCAGTACCCATCCCTACACATGAGTCACTTAGTGGCCATGATGAGATGAGCAATGGTTTTAAGAAAACAGTTCAAACTGTTGAGTAATGCAGGAACTCTTTAGAGCAGACAGCAGGGCAGATGCTGTACCCTGTTGAGCTTCTCTGTTTGCCCTCTTTAGAAATATGTGGAGGATAAACATGCGTCACCACTCTGCCAGATGTTAAAGATGCTCCGAAACATCATCACTGGAAATAACATCTACACCAGTGGTTTGGTACATTCCTTTACTCGGGATCCACATGTTTGAAGCCTCACAGAGTTGAACTGCACAAGCTGCTGTGGCTGTTAGATTTTAGTGTGGAAAAATATCCCCTGAGGATCCATGAAGCCCAACAGAAACATGTTGGAGCAATTAGTGAAATATGGCCTCCACAACCTCATTATCAAGTATTTAAAGAAGGAGTTGCGTATTACATTTTCTGCATGGCCTCTTTCTTTTCTCAGATTATTCAGAAACAAAACCTGATTTTACTAAAGAGAGTTTGGAAGAAATCTGACAATGTTTCCACAAGAGCCACCATGTTTTCCAGTCTGATAATTGGAAGCAAAGACCAGTGACAACTCAGAGAGTGCTGCATTTGTTCAACTGGGTGTATGGAAATCCATCCAGAGCAAACATACCTATACAGACAAAAATGGATGCATCAGTTTAAGGTTTAGAAAATTGACACACAAAAAAATCAATTTAAAATGTTTCAATTAATTGTGATGAAAAGTTGTCATTAAAACACGACCCACAGACAACCTTTCACCTTGCCTGGCTTTTAAAACACTAGTACTCTTTGTCAGATGTAGTTAAAAATCTAAGAGAAGGCACATTTTACAACATCATACAGCCCAAACACAAGGAGGACAAATGTGTGGAGGGATTGGCCTCCACCAAAACTGGACTGCTGTCAACTCATGAATCACGTTTCATCCAACCAGCCTGCTCAACAAAAACCAGACATCCAACCCAACCCACTAAACTACCACACATTCAACAAACTCTCCCGTACACACAAACCCCACCCTCCACCCTGTACACACACAGACTCACACACACACATTTTACCACTGCAGACTGAGAGAGAGGAATGTTTTCACCATGAGAAATGGATGCACAGTGTCACCGCTCTGAGTTAGCCCTCATCTTAAACGGCTGGCCAGGAAAAACTGACGAGGCAAAGATGAAGGCACTGACTCTTCCCGGAGTCTCCAGACCGAAGCTGCTGCTGCACACTGAGAGCTATCTGAGCTGCAGAGATAAACAGCACCCAAAGGATCCCATTAAACAAGAGTCTGAAAGCCGGTTTCCTCCAACCTTGACTATATACAGCATATAATTTACAGTCTTATTTACAAGACCCAGCAGGCAGACGTGACGACAAAATACACAAAAATACACATATTTCCATGATTTTCCACTTCACAGGACAAGTTCTCGGCACAGTGTGGCACTGGATCAATATTTTTACTTTTCCACATTCAACACATGATACTCTGTCCCGTAACCACGGAAACAGCAGAGGCAACCGGTGTCAACATCAACAACAGACATGGAGGCATTTTCACAGATGATTATTTTTTCTGAGCACTACAAAAATATCTAAAAGGGAGACCAGATTATTCTGGGTTTGAAATCATTGTTGCCATTTGTGTCTTTGTTCTCTTTTGTTTATGCGTCGCCTTTCTGACTTTTCACCTTTATTCTGTTTGTTTACAACAGCATGGTATTACTGAGCACTGACCCTATCTGTTGTTCTTTTGACCCAAGAAGCCAAAACCGCTTTGATCCTGCACACTTGGGTTCTAGACTCATGAAAAAAGCGCTAGAACTCTCTGATCATCAATGCAACAACATGGGGCTACTGATACAAGTGCAGCTGTTCAATATCTAACATTACACTTCAACACCTTCATCAAACTGACTACTACCATGTTCCCCTCATAACACCACCCAGTCCAGTCTCGTTGAAATCAGTGAAATGGACACAAACTTTACAATGCATTACGTGGTGGTGGGCATGAAATGTATTAAAATTACCTGGTGGCAGCATAAAAAAAAAACAAAAACAAAAAAAAAAACACCAATGTACTGTCAATAAGAGTCCGTTGTCATGGTGGACATATGGATATGGTATAAAGAGTGAGAAAGTCTATGTAGGATGGGTGGTTGATCATGGATGTATAAAGGGAACAGGATACAGCATTGGAGGCAGGGCCCCATTCATTCCCATGAAAGTTGCTGGCGCATAAAGACAAAATGCCATGCCATTGTCATGCCAACCATCACATAATGTGTCGTTAAGAGGTCATGTCTATTACACGTATTTCTGTGAAATCTTTTTCCTGATGTTATGCAGTCATTAAGGCTGCTCTGATAAATTCCACAAAGTGCACATACAATCTGATTGATCACTGTCACCTGCTGATCTGAACCAGAGAAATCCTGATAAATTTTGTCTCGTTATCAACATAGTTACTGAATAATGGTCTAAGCAATCAGCTCAATCCTTTGATATTTGGCCTTTGCCGAATGAAATGATGGATCTACTTGTTTTTCTGAAACTCAAAAAGCCTAATATTTTGTTTCATACAAATGCAATAAACTCTCCTCATGTGAGCACCTCCACTGTAAAGCACTGCCAGAGACCCTGCACAGAGGAACAGACACACACACACATCTCCCAAAACTCAACAACACAGTTGATCCAGATATGAAACATAAAAGTAAAAACATGCTCACTGTCTGCAAATCTGTGCATGAATGCCTCCAAACAACACCTGTGCACATTAGCTAATGTTTTTGCTTTAGCCCGATTGATGAGAACACAGCCGACACTCAGCCACAGTCACACAGATAAACTTTACTGTGCCCAAGGGGGAAATTTATTTCCACAGCAAGTGGATCATCTACCCTCCCAGGACACAGATGCATCCATACTGGAGCTGCAACAACTAGTCAATTAATAGATTAGTCAATTGACTTCAAATTTAACTGCAGCTATTTGGATCATCGCTAATTGAGTCATTTTTAAGAAGAAAACATTTGGTCTCTCCAGATTCTATAATGTGTAGATTTGCTGCTTTTCCTTCTCCTTATTACAGTTCATACAATATCTTTGGGTTTCGGACAACACAAAACGTGTGAAGATATCACTTTGGCTGGAGAAAATTGCAACGAGTCTTTTTGATGTTTTATAGACTGATCGATTCACTGAGAAAATAACAGATTAATCAATAATGGGAATACTTATTAGTTGCAGGCAGCCCAGAGCCATAAACCCCCATAAAACTTACAAATCTTCTGCTGTTTAGTTGGTTACCTGCTGACTGTCTTATACTCTCTCTGTCATGCTGACATGTTCAGTGGAGACAAACACAACACTGAGCTGCATCAACGGCTCTGCAAATGCCTTTTGTAACAGAGAACTTTCTGTGCTGTTGGACTGAAACTATTCTTAAAGAATGCCTTTGTGTTCAACCGCTGGTATCAACTGAGTCACATCAACTTTTAACAACTGGAAAATGCATATAGACCAGACCAGACTCCATCTAGCTCCACTGTGAGAACTAAGCATGTTGCAAGAAAAATAGTAGAGGTGAGAAACATAGTCTCAAACTGCAACTCTCCTACTCCAAGCCAGGAAATGATGGATTTGTAAAACATGAACCAAAATTTAAAACTTTTACGACCAGTTATGGAGCTGCAGGAATTAGTTGTTTAATCAATTTGTCAAGCGACAGAGAATTAATCTGTAACTATTTTGATAAGTGATTAATTATTTTTGGGCCAAAATTCCAAAAAGCCAAAATTCTGTGGCCGCAGCTTCTCCAGTGAGGATTTGCTGCTTTTCTGTGTCACAGTAAACTGAATATCTTGGGTTCTGGACTGTGAGTTGTACAAAACAAGTCATTTGAAGACGTCACCTTGCAAACTGGGATGAGCATTTTTCACTGTTTCCTAATGTTTTAAAGACTTAAGGATTCCATTATCAGAAAAAAAAATCGACAGATTATTTAATAATGAAAATAAATGCTAGTTGCAGCCCTTATTAGTGATATAGTCTACATTGTTGTTCCTTTCCAATATTTCAGATTTTCATGCACAAAAACGCATTCATATTTTTATTCATTAGTGAAAAATCAGCAAGACAGCTATCCTTTTTTTTCATTTGCAAAATGGTGCAGCAGACAGAATGTTTCTTTATCTGAATGGTTCAAAACATCTTGAAAAACAAGTTGAAAACTGTGTTAAACATCAGATGGGGAGCACTCTGACTGGAGCATGATGCCAATACATTAGAGCAGTGATACTCAGTGGGGCCAGATACGGTGCCTAGTGGCCCCCCAACCATTTTCTAATTCACAATAAAAAAATAAACTGGATCACACTGAGAATCTTAGTGTGATCCAGTACATTAAAAGCATTGAAACAGAGCTTATTTCTAAAAAAAAAAAAAAAAAAAAAAAAAAAAAGGACCCCCAGACAGAGCAATATATTCTCACTCTGAACTCCTCAAATACTGACACTTGGTCATTGGCCCATCACATCAAAATATGACATGCTAGCTACCATTCCTGTCTGTTTTGGATATTCAGCAATGGCAAAAATGTCATTAGCATAGCATGTTCAAAACATACTAGCACACTACAGTTGAGTCAATTCACACTGGATACAAACAGCGGGCTCTTGGGTAAAAGTCCAGAGTCTGTTTGACCCATCTACCTTAATGACCTGCCCTCTCAAATGCAAATTTTTATTGCTCTTTATAACAACAGGTCGTCTCATAACTGCCTCCATGCGTCAATGTCTGATGCAGACAGGCCACTGATCAAGTGTCAGTATATGATGAGATGGGAGTGAGACAGAAACATTGGCTTTGCCCCAGCATGTCCTCAAATCCTAGAAACACCCCTGCGTACACCTGACCTGTGTATGCCTGCTGTGAATGGCCCCTGGCCTCCTGTACTTTTACAAAAGTGGCCCCCAGGCAAAGCAAGTTGAATATCCCTGCATTAGAGGCACAGACTGGAACCAGACCTGACCTACAGCACAGGTGCACTGAGGGTTAACCAAATTTTGGTTAACACCACAAAGCTTGGATCAGCTCTGGATTACTTGACTATGATTAAATGACTATGGTGGTCTCCAAACATCCTCCTGACTTATCTCATTTATGCACACATATAAATCCATTTAGCAAATAAAGTAGCAATCAAATATCAACATAATCTTCAAAAAGCAACTTCCTGCCCAAAGATTTCTAAATCAGCTCCTCCCATGTTGGCACATGAGGACCAGCAACCCTGCATGAACACCTGTTAGCATCTCCACCTGTCTATGGTACTCTGTGTGTCATTCACACACAATGAAAACAGCAGAAGCACCTTTTGTCTTCTCTACATATCCACTCAGGGACACACCCAGCAACAGAGGACACAGCAGACAAAAGGAGGGGGACAGGTCTTGGCAGACTCTCCCATCTCACTTTTCTTTTCCCCTGTAGGACTGGAAAGGCAGGAGTGACCTGATCAGCCCCGCAGACAATTGAGCTGAAAACAGTGACAGCAGCATTAAATGCCCTCCTAAGTTTATTATCTGTCAAACAAACTTGCCTGGAGGACTTTAGATTTATAGGAAAATATTTCTGTGGAAAGATCAGAGGAAACCAGACAGACAGGTTCCACAGCAGCCTGACTGACAGATTCAGATCTCTGCAAACAAGTTTGGTGAAAGGTGAAATGTATCAGCTGTTTGTTTCCACAGAAACTCTCAACTGAGTGAAATCTACATGTGAGAACAAGATTTGGATTTCAATCAATCAGGACATAAGATGAAATTCACAGATTCCACCGAAGCGCAAAAACAAAAGCGCGCTCCTTGATTGATCATACCGATCTCCACTTAACACTTACAGTTAGACACTGAGCTCCACAACAACACAGAGCTGGAGAAGTGGAAGTTTACTGTTTAGATCAACAGAGACGACCCGATGTGTGTTAAAGGAAACACGGTGAGAGCGCGGTGCGTCCTCGCCGCTTCGCTCCAAACGCGCTCCAAAACGTGAATGTTTGTGTTGTTTGTGTTTGTTTGTTTTTTTTTACCTTTGATGTAGTTGGATTTGGTCTCATCCAGCAGACTGGACGTGGAGATCCCCATGGTGCTGCTGCTGGGAGAGGATCCACAGGTAAGGGTTCAGTCCTCAGGTACTAACACCGTCACATCGATGTGCAGCAACAGTGTGAAGGAGGGAGTGAGGGAGGAGGAGCACGCCCTCCTCCTCCCCCTCCTCTCAACATTGTGTCATGCAGTGACGTTCACCCAGAAAAGCCTGCTCACTTTTTCTTTTTTTTAGCCCTGAAAATTACCTATGATGTCATCAGGTGTAGAAATTATGCAATTCAACAATGATTCGACACCATTCAGCATCTTCAAATTACTGTCATGAGATTACTAATCTATGCTCTCAGATCAAGGCAGCAGTTATATTGATCAGAAAAATAAATACCATGTACCACTTTCTGAAGCAAACATCAACAAATCATAATCATAAATAAACTTGCCATTATTATTACTACTGGTTCCAGTATTATGGTGTACTGTAGGTCTGCCCATGGTTTACCTGTTGTTGGTGAAAACAGGCTGATGTCATCAATCAAACATCACTAATGGTAGCAATTATAGCTAAGTTACCCGCAGCTAATTAGCCACACATTCATCTAGCCACCAACAATAAGCACAAGAATTCCAATGGCCTTGTAAACTGAGCAAATGGCAAAGAAAAGTCTTGAATCTTGAACAATGGTGACCATAGGCATATTCAAGCAACATTAATTGAGCATAGCGTTGGTTCAGGCAGGACACTATGTCAAGCTCAGCTCACAACCCAGCTACATTGATCTCAAACAGCCAATCAACTGATGGCTCAGCTGATTGATGAAAAGGAGTCAGCTGATAGATCACATGATTCCTTTCTATGCAACCTATTGGAATCTCATTCAGGGTGCCCTATTTAAACTGCTCTGGCTTGCCAACTGTTGCTGCTTCCTCTGCAAGCTGCATTGCAACCCGCCTCCACCCCAGCTCCTCCTTTTCGTGTTGTCTGGCGCATCAGTGTCATCTCTGTTTGTCACTGACGCTCTGTTGGCTCTGTTCTGTTCATGGGAGGTTTTTGCTGCTGCTCTTCCTGCCTTAGGCTCTCCATGCAGGCACATGGAAGGGCAGGGAGGTTTGGCTCTCTCCCTCAGGCTTTCCTCATGTGCATGTGGAAGGGCAGACAGGTGTGCTCTCTCTGCCTTATGGCTTTCCACACAGGCGCATGGAAGGGCAGAGAGGTGTGCTCTCTCCACCTTAGGCTTTCCACGTAGGCACACAGAAGGGCGGAGAGGTGTGCTCTCTCCATATTAAGCTTTCCACGTAGGCATACAGAGTGACGGAGAGGTGTGCTCTCTCCACCTTATGCTTTCCATGTAGGCGCACGGAAGAGACTTTCTGCATAGGCCTGAGGAAGGACAGAGAGGCCCCAGAACAGAGCCATACTGCCAAATATAATACTGCAAATGGAAATTAAGTTTTCTTTGACAAATTAAGTGTTTTAATCGTGTTATATTTGTCAGATAGCTCAGGTATGGTCAGAGTAAGGTGTAATCATTTATGTTGCCCTGCATGTGTAGACAATAAACTGTATGTAAAGATGACCAACGTGTCTCCACTCATTCCTACTGTATAAAAATGAAGCCAAGATATCCCAGGTATGACCACTGCCATCTTGCACTGGTGACGTCATTTGGAGCCAGAGTCTGCGCTGGTGACATCATCTGGAGCCAGAGTCATCGAGTTCTCACCCACACAACTGTCTGACCAATTGTGAGCAGCACCATTGATAGTGAGTACGTGGATTGGCACACACAGCTGTCAATCATAATGTCAAACCTCCTTTGTATAGTATGAAATTACAAGGTATATCTTATCAGAAAAATGAACACTTGAACAAACAGCAGGTCCCATCCCATCAAACACGGAGGGGCTGGGGTTTTTGACCTGTACTGCTATCAGACATCGGGGATGTGGATGTTTTGGCTTCACTTTTGGGGAGCTGTGATGTCGTCCATCTTTATATAAAGTCTGTGGTGTAGACAGTTGTAGCTCTCATCTATGGTATACTGTATAGATGCACTTGCTTATGATAAATGATTTAATGTAGGAGGAAATGAGTTTTGGAATTTGGTGTGTGACTTTTTGTGTCTGTGTGTTGGGAGGTTTGGTCCACCCCAATTTTTGACTATGGCCTTGTCTCAGATACTTAATTAATGATTCATTTTCAGAAAAAAGCTTGATTTACTAAGTACAGCACCTGAGAACTATTATACGGACTTCTACTGTACTTGAGTATTTTCATTTTATTTAACTTGACATTCTACTCTAGTACATCTCAGAGGGAAAAAAATGTACTACAGTGCTCCACTACGTTTATTTGATGCGTTACTTTACACATTCAGATGATTAATAAAAAATATAAATCAACTGATAAATTGTCATATAATAGATTGAATTACCAAGCAGCATATAAAGAAGATAAATGTGGCTCCATCTTTACCAGCCGCAGCATTTAAGTGATGATCACATTAGTCACTAATTAAATCCAATAATGTAGTTATTCTGAAATGGGCCACTCTGCATGGGTACTTTAATTTTGGTACATAAGTGTATTTTGAGTCTAATCCTTTTGTACTTTTACTTAAGTAAGAGATCTGAGTATTTCAAAATTTTCTCCGACTCAACAAAGATAAGACCAACATAATTATCTTTGGGCCACGGAAAGAAAGGCAGAGTGTCAGTTCTCACCTTGAATCGCTCTCTCTTATCACTGAGTCAAGCAAGAATCATTGGTGTTATCCTGGACTCAGATTTAAATTTCCACAGCCACATCAAATCAGTAACGTCATCTGCCTACCACCATCTGAAAAACATTGCTAGAGTCAGAGGAATAATGTCAAAGCAAGACCTTGAAAGGCTTACAAATGCCTTTATTTCCAGTAGATTAGATGACTGCAATGGCCTGTCTGTAGGCCTTTAAAACAAGCTCTTTGGCAACTTCAACTTGCTCAGAATGCTGCTGCTCAGGTTCTGACAAAAACTAGGAAAATATGACCACATTGGTCCAGTTCTAAAATCCTTACACTGGCTACCTGTCACTCAGAAAAGCGATTTCAAAACTTGTTGCCTGTGTATAAATCACTCTGTGGTTCAGCGCCCTAATGTATCTGACATGCTTGTGACATATGAACCTTCTAGGAGCCTTAGGACATCTGGGGTCGGCCTACTGACCGTCCCAAGAGAGAATCTCCAGCTACAACATAAAGACACGTTCACACACAGCTCAACAAAAACACAGATTAGCTTTTCACCCAAAGCAGCTTCACCACAACTTAAATATACATATATTATATATATATTATATTATATTGAATAATGAAGCAATCTTTGCTTCAAGTTCCAAATTATGCTGTTACGAAACAACTGTGATTGTTCTGTGCTTAATGCAACCAAAATAACACTGTCATTTTATTTTAATTGTGTAACATAGAGTCTGATGTGTAACTTGAACAACCTGTGCATGTTTGTCTCTCTCAGACTAAATAAAGAATAACAGGACATTATATATTTAAGAAATCAGCAAATTCAGGCTTTGCAGAGAGATTTTTATTATGTTTTTTTAGACAAGAGAAACAGAAAAAGACAATAAACCAGCTAAAAAATAAAAACAAACTTTTCAAGAGAAATCTGAAATAAATAGAGAAACAGCTGAAACATTGGGCTCATCTGTGCTGCAGGATCAGTTTGGTTTGCATTTTAATTAAAAATCAGTTTTGGTTTGATTACAGAGTTTCTTTTTTGTTCTAGTTAAAGCGCATCCACAGAGAGCAGTCGGTGGGTTTGCTTTAGGTATCAGTGCAGTCAGAACTTTGTTTAGGTTAACAGAAACAGCAGAGGTGCAGTAGAAACAAGACGAAAATACTCATTTTGTTTTCAAAGCGTGGAAAGTTTGAATTGACCTCGTTCCTGCTTGTTTCTTTCACACTGTCTTCTCCATGCTTACGCTCGTCTGAGTGGTGGTGGCGTTGGTGTATGTGGGGACGCTGTACTTGGTGAGGACAGATTTAAACTGCTCCAGTGTGGCATCGGTTCGAACTCCCGTTGGGTCGAAGTGAGTGCGACTCACCCTGAAGCCGGCCTCTGTCAGGTACTGAAGAAACTTGTTCAACCTTTGAAGAGAAAAAAAAAAGGTATTATAAATGTATTCAAAGATGTATATTTTCTTCAGTATTTCTATAGTATTTTAAAGGATTGGTCTGGGGTTAGTCTATATTTTTCAGGATTCCTGAGGTCAGACGTCTCTTACTTTGGCATGTTCATGCCTCTGATGCTGTGGCGGTGGATGCTGTAGTAGAAGGGTGGGTGATCCAGAGATGCATCACACTTCAGCTTCTTCACTACGTTCCCAGACTCTTCTCCCGTCTTCCTCTTCCCTGCATGAAAACTAAATATTAGATCTGAACAGGAAACTGAACTGCAGCAGTGACTCCATTTTACAAACTTCAAACCCTACAAGGCGCAGACCTTCGTAGCTTTATTTTACATTCTAGTGAAGATCTCAAAGTTTCTAAGGACACCTTATCAGTCGGACTGAATTTTTGGGAAATGCATATAACATAATGCACAAGACATCTGGAATATTTCCATTTGTTGTGATGCTGCAGCTGTAGAAAAACAAGGAGTTTTTGTACCTTTTAGCTTTTAGTGAGGTGTTTGAAGCAAAAATAAAATGCAGAACCTGTTAGTCTCATACAGTTTGGGAAAAGGCTGTTCTGGAAGTACAAGAAACTGAAGAAGATAAAACCAAGAGCGTAAGAGGTTAAAGAAATCATTCACATTTATGTTTTCCCTGCAAAGCCTCCAGCTTTGCATTGTAAATTCTCTGTTGAGTGTACAACACAGTTGAGCTACACTGCTCTCTAGAGGATAGAAATGGAGCTACAAAGTGTAACAGGTCTGTCCTGCAAAGTGAGAGGAACCCCCTGCTCTTCCTAGTTTTCCTTGTTAACTATCTGTGATACTCTGTGATTGGTCTATGATATATTGGTTTTAAATCCTATAAATAAAGGGGGGGGGGGGGCAGAATTGCTTGTGGTTGTTTGCCTATTTGTGAACCAACTGCACTTGCAGTTTACATCTATGTCTGTAAAAGCATGGATGCTTCACATGCATCTTCCATCCAGAAACACAGAAAATCTATATAATCAGCACAGTTTCAAGGTGGACATCCAAGATTAGTGTCACCAATTCAGTATCTGACCAAATGTCTCCCCTTCTGTCCCTGAGTTATGGTGTTGAATTATGTCCAGAAAAGCATTTTTGCAGAGCATGATGATGTCACAATGAAATTAACATTTGACCTTTTGGATAGAAAATGTCATCACTTCATTATTTTATTCTATCAGACATTTATTTTAAGTTTTGTCACAGTTAGTAAATTAATTCTTGGGTTACTGCCAAAAACATTTTTTCTGAGGTCACAGTGACCACTGTCCTTTGACTTTCCCCCACCAAATCTGAATCAGTTCATTCTTTAGTCCAGGTGGACATTTGTGCCATATTTGAGGAAACTACGCAAGGCCATCTTGAGATACTGCATTCACAAGAACGAGATGTAGGCAAGTTCAGTGACCTTGACCTAGGCTTTCACCACCAAAATCTAATCAGTTCATTTCTGAGTCAAAGTGGACATTTGTGCCAAATTTGAAGAAATATCCTCAAGATGTTCTTGAGATATCGCGTTCAAGAGAATGGAATGGATGGACAACCCGAACATAACACCTCTGCGCCAGCAGTGGCCGGAGACGTAATTGAAAGAAATTATTTTAATATTAAATTTTAATTTTAAAAAAACAGAAGGGAGACTTCAAGCTCATGAGCATACCAGTGAGAACTATAGAGGGTATGCCATTGATTTCTGCATGCCAGCCTGAATAGTTTTTGGCTGGACTGCAGCATGTGAGGCCAGCCGTAAAAAAGTGTCTGCCAGTCACTGAGTGAGAGTGAGTGATGACGTTGCACCAAGTGATGATGTAAGACGCAGGGTTTCCCCATTGGCCATTGCTCTTTTAAAAGGAATAGGCATTGATAATCATTTTATGTAACCAGTGTAGCATGATAGCATGGTGGAATTAGCAAGCTAGCTAGCTAACTAGCTAGCTGCTACATGAGTAAATTTTAAAAACTCATTGCTTCATGCACACACTCTTGTCACAGCATAGGAATGCACATTGGTATCATCATATGAGGGAAAACTTTCATTTTCAGTAACCACTCTAACGTTAGCTTTAAAAACATGGTGAAATTAGCAAGCTAGTTAGCTAGCTAACTAGCCATCTGCCATCAAAGTTTCGGACAGAGGAAAGAGAGGATCACCTCATCAATTTGTCTGAGGAACAGCCATGTCTGTATGACACATGCTTTGAAATTTATAAGTAACATTACTGAATATTAAATGTTAAAATGGCCAAACTGGTGCTGCCACCTTCAACTTTAACAAGAGCTCGGACAATTAAAAGGTTTGACCGATTAATTGGCTCCCAATTTAAAGACGTTTTACAAGCTAACATTATCAGCAGAACTTGGCTCTGAAAGTGACCAATGACTGCGCAGCCTCCACCAGTCTTGTGGGGATGTACATCACTGACCAAAGAGAAAAGGGGAGGGTTGTATTTATTGATCATTGGGTACAGCTCCAGAGAAAGTAGCTCCCCTCTGCTGTGTGACTTTGTCTAAGTGAATTAATCTTCATTTTAAGATGTATTTACATGAATTTTTGGGTTGGAATACAACAGCGGGGAAAAGTTTATAACTGACTGAGTGCTGCCATTTCCCATTTCAAATTAAAAGCTCTTGTTTTAGGGTACAGCCATATACTAGGTTTTATACAGCAGTTAATTAGTGCTGATATAATAGAGTATAACCAGAGACCGTTGACAAACTGAGATGGCCCACTTTGGATTCCTAACTTTGTTATGCAACTGCTGTACAACAATTTCCCTCGGGATAATCTAAGTTCTATCATCATATTTCTTTCAACCCTAAAGAGACACGTACAAGCTAGTTTTGAGCAACAAAAAAAAAAACTGGTTTTCCACACAATATATAGTTGGGAAAAATCCAACGACAACTTGTATGCATGTTTGGCCAATAAGGCTAGTTCCTATTCTCAATAAAAACAAACCTGTGACTGACTCACCAGACTGCTCAGCAGGACCCGACTCCTCTCCGCTCTGTAAGGTCTTAATGACGACTCCACACTCCACTGCAGAGAGGAAACATTATTCTGTAAACAAGGGGTTTCTTCATACAAACATCAGACACACATCACAGATGAGGTGGGATGTTTTACCCTGGTTGGTGAGAGCGGACGGCCCGTGGACTAAAGACTTGAGGGTGGTGCACTCGGACTCGCAGATCAGAGTTTTGACAAGCGGCTGGATGTCGTCCATGCTGTGCTTCACCGCTGCTGACAGCATCCTCCTCAGGAAGCCCGTGTTAAACAAAGGACCAGACCTGAACACAAACACACACACACACACACACACACACACTGCAAGTTTGAAATCAGACGTTATAGTGATGCTTTCCTTATTTCCTTCAATAATGGACACTTTAAAAGAGATAAAAACAGTATAATCCAGACTTGTATATTTACATTTAAAATAATTTTGGCCCAACAGGAGAAGAATCACATGACACAAACTCCCATTTTTGGAGCTTTTTGGATATGCTCAAATATTGCAACATTGACCTTTTCAAGAAGGCAGTTGAAGGAATGAAAGATGAAGGCTGAATTTGGTGAAAAACTTTGAAAAAATGCTGGCACAAGCGACTTTTTTCATGTGATAAACAACATGTTAGGCCACGTTAATCGCAGCACACACAGCTGCATGTAAACGGCAATATTACTGGATACATTCATTTTCAGGATGGCACGGTGGTGCAATGGTTAGCGCTGTCCCCACAGCAAGAAGGTTGCGGGTTAGAATCTGCCTGCCAGCTGGGGCCCTTCTGTGTGGAGTTTGCATGTTCTAACCGTGTCAGCGTGGGTTTTCTCTCCAGCTTCCTTCCACAATCCAAAGACATAAAGATCAGGTTAATTGGTCACTCTAAAAAAGGTGTGAGTCCAGGGTGTACCCTGCCTCTTGCCCACTGTCAGCTGGGATAGGCTCCAGCCTCACTGCAAACATGTGCCTGGATAAGTGGAGGGGATAATGAATGGATGAATGTTCATTTTCATTAGCCACGGTTAATAGGAATATGGTCTCTTTGGGAATAAGGGCAAAAACCGGAATATTTTTTGTGCATGTAAATGTAATCGATGGCAGTGTCAGCCGCAACTCAATAGTCATCATTTTTGCATTTAGGGTGCTTTCAGACCGCATTGTTCACATTGTTCATTTTAGTCAAACCGTATAGTTTGAAAACGAGGCTCCAACTAGAAAACAATGTTTTGATGTATTGGATGTGCTGAATGTGCATATTAAGGCAGTACAGGAGGAGACGCACATTAATAATCCTCTGGGACTGTAACATGCTCATGTTTAACCCAAACAATGTGTAATGTGACTGCAGTTGGTTTGGATCAAGGTTGAAACACGTTCTCACCGCAAAACAAAGAGAGTTTATTTGTAACAGGACTGAGACCACCGCTTCAAGAAGGTGTGTAGGTCCAGTTCTTTGGTGAGCACCCAAATGTGATTGCTGTGTTCACACCTGCCCAAACAAACTGCACTTAGGGGGGCAAACAAACTTGAGTTCGATTGAACCAAACCAAACAGGGCAGGTGTGAAAGCATCTCCAGCCGGTGCTGCCACCAGATGGCTGAGGCTTTCTGCATTAAATACAGTTTTCAGTGACTTCTCAGCTCAGTGAGGTGTGTCTGTGTGTGACTGATGCTGCTGTGGGCAGTGGTGCTGAGAGGTTTACCATAACGGTCCCAGCTGCACCGCTGTCTTTCCAGGCAGACTTCCATGGCAATTACAGGGCAGCGTGTCTGTAGGAAATACGAATAAAGACATGTTTTACTTTCTATATCTACTGCAGCTTCCTGTACGTATTCTCTGAAGAAAATTTAACAACAACTCACCATCCACCATGTTTCCCTGTTTGAGGAAGACTCTCTCTTCACACCACTGACAATGGATCAGTTTCCTTAACTTCTTTGCTGACTCGTCAGCCTGTGTAGGTCCTCTGAGGACTCTCACCACCACCAGGACGAAATGCTCCAATGCCACCGCCAGCAATACCTCGATGCCTTTATTACAGCGAGCCGCAGCTCTACATCAGACAGCGAGAAGTACATTTTCTTTAATCTTAGTACCACATTGGATTAGACGTACATCAAGAATTTAAAGTCTTACCTGGCCACAGTGGCTACCACCATGCGTGCAGCCAGCTCTTTGTAATACTCGGTGCGTACTATGTGACAACCGTAGTGACGCAGGGTGACATTGGGAGACTTGGCGTACAGAGAGCCTGTGTCTGTGGATGTCACAGAGATGATCCCCAGGTTCCGGACGTTTCTGAAGGCTGCATCCAGGTAGTTCACTGCCGTCCCGAATGGATCCAAATGACTGAAAGATTCAAGAGATAAAGTAACTTCTTAAATATCTAACAGCAAATATTTAGAAAGCATTTGTCTTTATTATTCTGCAGTATAAAAAAATCACCCAGGCTAATCCCCTTTGACAGACAAGCTAGACACATTATAACTAGTGAAAAAGTCCATTAATGGGGTAAAAAAATTAATTGGTAATATTTCTTGAAATAAGCACAGAAATCAAGCCACTACAAAAAACACACTATCCATCTAGTAGAAAAACACCTGATATAATCAATGAAATTTCAAAAATATTTTCAAAAACAGATCTACAAAGAAGGATTGAAACATTAATGTGTACGTTTGAACATTCAGGGAGCCTCAGCAGGTCATTTTTTCCTTTTATTAAAAAATTAACATGAAATGAAAATGAAATTTAAAAAAAACATGATAGAAAATGGATGTAATCAATAATTTAATCAATTTTAGATTAAGATAATCAGATCCTGGCTGCTACTTTTACAGTATTTCTGGGACTATTCTATATTGGTCTTGTTGTCATCAAATCTCAAATGTGTAAGTACATGTTGCAAAACTTTCTGACTTCCTGTCTGTGTCTCAGCTCCAAGCCCATTGATTCCTACTGAAGAAGTAAATCTTCAAAACATAAATATATAGTTTAATTTTTTTTTAAAGTTCCAGTTTTTTTCCCAAAACAGCTGCTTACTATAGTTTTTATCAAACAAACAGGAGGAAATAGTGCATTTGTTGCTGACGATCCACATTTGGTGCTCTCGTGAGTATTTGGTGCAGCAGGACAGTGTACACTGTAGTTCATTTTGGCTCAATCCCACGTACACTGTCCTGCTGCACCAAAATGAACTACAGAGTGTGTTCATAGTGGTGAAGGGACATGTCACCCAGTGCAACATTGTGGCTCACTGATATGTTTTTAACAACAATGGAGCTCTATGATACTCACACAATACTTGTCAGTAGATTCAGTCACTGTTAGTTTGAGTCTGAACATGAAGGTTTTGGTGACAAGAGGAAAAATAGTAAATATCACCAGACTTAATATAAATGTGACAGATTCGAACATGCTTTTGTCATTTTTAGATTGTACTTTGAAGTACTTTCTTTTCCATAAGTTTTTGCAGTTATTTTTACAGATTAAAGGCTAAATGATAACTATAAATATGTATTCGTCCTTTTCCACCTAACCGCATGTCAGCAAGTATTGATAAATTACTCAAACTAATCTGATAAATAAGATAAATTGATTTCAACGTTGATAAAAATCTTCATACTTACATGTAGTCAAAGGGCCACAGGTGCATGGTGACGTTGGCATCCATCTTGGCGACTTCCACTGTAGCGATGGGCGCTCCCTCTCCTTCACTGCTGGTCCCGTCGGGCCCCCGGGGACCTCGAGAGCCTCCGTCCACCCGGATGTGGTTGAGTTCACAGTTCTCTTTGATCATTTTGACGCATGTGTCGCTGATGTCTGTTATGGTCACTTTGACTGCATTACGAAGGTGCTTCGCCCACTGGAGGCCCATAATCCCTGAGTGACAGAGAGAGACACAGAGAGGGGAGTGTTGAAGTGAAGGTCGGGAAACATTTCCTCAACCAATACTTTCAAGGCACAATGTAAATGTATACTTTCTGCTTCTTGCACATCTCTTTCCATTTTAAAATATATGTTTTACATATGTTTTTAATGTTTTTGTTCTATTCAAGATTCTTGACTTGCAGTGCTTGTTTCCTTTTTGCTTTTCTCTTACTTAATACTGTACCTAGGCAAAGTCCTTGTACATTGAAAACCTACATGAAAATAAACCCGATTCAGATTCTTATGTGGTTTAACTTGATAATCAATCTTCTTGAGGTCTGAATCTGAGACCTTATTGGTCTCAGATTCAGACCTCAAGATGTTAATTTCTTTAAACTGGAGCTACAACAGTCAATGTCTCTCATTTTTTTCTGTTAATCAATTACTCTATCCCCCTATAACAAAATGCCCATAACAAAATGGCTTGTCGGGTCTGACCTACATTTACAAAACTAAGTACTATGCTCAAAACTCAGTCGACAGGTAAAATAATTCCTCTTATTCGCAGGAATGTGACTCCACTAGAATCTACTAAGGGATACCTGTAATAATTTTTTGAAATATGTAATTTTTTGGTAATGAAAATAAATCTCAACAATTGGAAGCCTTTTTTCCATTTGCTTTTTGAAAATAAGATATTTGGGATAAATTACACCATTTATTACTTGATCACACCACCACAGGTTTTTATTACTGTAAAAAAATTACTGCTGGAATTTTTGTCACAGTAGATTTGAGTGCAGCCCTAAATGTGACATAATTTACACATAATTTGGTTGTTGCTGCAGCACAAACACAGCAACACAGATAAATAGAGAAGAATAACAATGAACTAATAAGAGGAACAAAACACTATAATATGACTAAAGTACAAGATAGACACTTCACATGAGCATTTGGACATTAAATGGTGGTGTGATTAATGTTCCAAAAAAATCAGTGTAACATATTAACATAATATAGTATAAAATGGTTAATTCAATCTCACCTGTGGCTCCAAAAGCATCCAGACACTCGATCGGGCTTCTCTCCTCCGCCAGAACAGCAAGCGAACAAAACACCAGCTGCCTAAAATACACACACAAACTCTGCTTAAAAGGATGGTTGCAATCAAAGTTTAAAAAAAACTGCACACACGCACACACACACGTATATTTATAAGACCTAAAGTCTCATGTGAATGACGCTGACCTGTTGGTCTTCATCTTGCGGTTGAAGTAGGTGTCACTCTTCTGAGGGGTGGTGTGGTTTGGGAGGAGCTGGACGTTGGTTCCAAGTTCTTTCATGATTTCATACGCCTGACCAGACGGAGCTGCCGACACACATTACACATTGAAATCACTCAGAAAAGTCATCACAGTATCATTACTTTTTTTTTTTTTTTGTGCAAAACCATCCATAGAGGAATCTCTGAGGATTATACAACTTGAAGCTCTATATGGTGCCTCAACAGAGAGCATGACTGAGGCAGGATCTGGACTAAGGAGCACATGGTTACAGTAAGAGCTTTTTAATATGGTGCAGCAACTGGTGTTTGAACATAAAGCATGTCTTCAGCAGATGTAGAGACAGTGGTAGTGTAGATGCAACCAGCTAATAGCCGAGTCTCATAAAATGGAAGGTTCTGGATGTCTCCACAGCATATAGAAATGAATCCTTGTTTTGAGAAAGTTTTCTCAGAAGTTTGATTCTTTCTGTGCTACGGCAACATGGAATTGGCTAGATGTGAGCAATGCCCAAAACCCTGTATACTAGATAAACCTGTAAACAAAGAATGCCCAAAGAGAACAATATCTGTCTCTTTAATGCTCCAATATATTCATCAGCTAGTCTCTAACTGTGTCTGTTTGCTACTGAGCAGGTAGTGTACTATAGCGTTTTACAGCCTTTTCTCTGAAAATGGCACTATGAGAGCAGTGAGAATGAATCAATAAAGTTGTGGGCCCGACAGATAAACAGTGAGCTAGAACTTACTGTAAAAATCCAAAATCTCTTTAAAGCTGAGGGGAGCTGCAGAGTTCCACTTTCACATTCAAGTTGTCCACTATATACTGTAAATATGTGAAACTAGTGTAGAAATTCGTTTATTTCACTCAAGGACAACAGTGAAAAAAAGCTTATGTTTGTGACTCTTGATCCTATTGTATCGTCTTATTATGATATGCAATTGACCAAAACTGGATATCTAGTCTGATACATAGACTATACAAATAATGGACATAGCGTCTGTGACTGACAGTTTTGAAGCCTCCAGTTTGGTGTAAATGTTTATTTATGCGGTTAGATGTTTTATGTGGGCGGCACAGTGGTGTGGTGGTTAGCACTGTCGCCTCACAGCAAGAGGGTTGCCGGTTCGATCCCGGGTGTGGGAGCCCTTCTGTGTGGAGTTTGCATGTTCTCCCCGTGTCAGTGTGGGTTCTCTCCGGGCACTCCGGCTTCCTCCCACAGTCCAAAGACATGCAGATTGGGGACTAGGTTAATTGATAACTCTAAATTGTCCATAGGTGTGAATGTGAGCGTGAATGGTTGTTTGTCTCTATGTGTCAGCCCTGCGATAGTCTGGCGACCTGTCCAGGGTGTACCCTGCCTCTCGCCCAATGTCAGCTGGGATAGGCTCCAGCCCCCCCCTCCCCGCGACCCTCAAGAGGATGAAGCAGTTAGAAGATGAATGAATGATGTTTTATGTTTTCATGGAGATCCTGGTATGACAACCAAAAAAAAAAAAGACCGGGTAACATTGTTAGGTGGTCAGCAAGATTATCAGCAAGCAAGAATCCTCCTTGTCCTCCTTGACATCTTTTCTGGCCACATCTCAAGGAAACAAGGAAGGATTTTAGGGAGCTCAGGGCCGGGTGTCACTTGCGCAAAGTGCGACAGATTTAAAATTCCCCTTTGTCCCAAATTCAATAAACATGCTTCATTTGCACAAAGAGTAATTCTTACTTTGTATTTTTTGCTCACACTTAGCATCGTAGCACTTTCCAATCCTTTTTTAACATTCATGATTTTTCATCTTTTTTATAGGCTTTATTGATGTACTTTTACATGTTTAATGTTATTGTTTATGTGTACTCCGCTGCAAGCTGATTTTCCCCTAGTGGGACAATAAAGAACTGAACTGAATAAGAAAAATAAGCAGCTTGAGCCTGGAGAGTATTAACCAAAAATCTGTGTGACAAACTGGATGTGTGGAGTGTGAAGGATGTGGGTGTTCACCAGGGAAGGTCTGACAAAGACAGAGTATAGAGCTGCATTATGTAGAGTCTAGGATCCAGGAATTTTTGGATCTTAAAGGGGACCTATTATACTCATTTTTTTGCTTAGATTCATACTTGTATTTTGAGTTTGTACTAGAAAATGGTTGCATATTTTAATGGTCAAAAAACACTTTATTTTTCTCATACTGTCTGTGCTGGAACACCCGTATTCATCCTCTGTCTAAGAGGCTCCATTTTAGCGCCTATCTCATAAAGCCCTTCCCAAAAAAAGGCTCAGTCTGCTCTGATTTCTCAGTGTTTCCAAATCTTCAATATCTCAGCGTCCCTGCATTGTCATTGCAGCTGGGAGAATGGCTTAATGTAAAAAATCTGACATTAGAACAGTACATATATGGCACAAAATAAGAAAACACATCATAGGTCCCCTTTAACCTGAACAGGGGACAGAAAGTCTACTTTAATTCTGACCATTTTTTTTAAATCTGTCTCAATATCTCCCCACATCTGTCCAGTGAAGCATTTGTACCAAGATTGTGTCAGTGTTCATTACCTGGCTCCTCAAACGGCACGTCTGAGCTCCCTGAGTAGCTGGCTTCAGTCTCTCCTTTGTTGACATGTCGCTTCAGATGGCTGATCATGTCCGTCTTGCGGGCGATGGTGACAGAACACACCACACAGTGGTAGTGAGCCACATGTCTCACTGAAGCCTGGACAGAAAATGACAGAATATTAGTATATTTCTTTGATAAATATGGAGTTGTGCTTTTGTACTTTGTTACTTTGCCTTTTTTAAAAATTAATTCTTTATCTTCATTTCTAAGCAAGCCACATTGTATTTAGTCTATTTGAGGAATTTCAGTCAGGATTTAAAGTGCATCATAGCACTGAGACAGCACTAGTTAAAATTACAAATGACCTTCTGATTGCTTCAGACAAAGGACTTGTCTCTGTACTTGTTTTATTAGATCTTAGTGCGGCGTTTGACACAATTGACCATCAAATTCTACTGCAGAGACTGGATCACTTAATTGGCCTAAAAGGTTCTGCACTGAGCTGGTTTAAATCTTATTTATCTGATCGTTTTCAGTTTGTTCACGTTCATAATGAATCGTCCTTACGTACCAAAGTTTGTTTTGGAGTTCCGCAAGGTTCTGTGCTCGGACCAATCCTATTTACTCTATATATGCTTCCTCTAGGTAACATCATTAGAAATCACTCTATAAATTTCCATTGTTATGCGGATGATACACAGTTGTATTTATCGATGAAGCCAGAAGAAAGTAATCAATTAACTAAACTCCATAACTGCCTTAAAGACATAAAAACCTGGATGAGCACCAATTTCCTGATGTTAAATTCAGACAAAACTGAAGTCATTGTTCTTGGCCCCAAACAACTCAGAGACTCTTTATCTGATGACATAGTTTCTCTAGATGGCATTGCTCTGGCCTCTAGCACTACCGTAAGAAACCTTGGAGTAATATTTGATCAAGATTTGTCTTTTAATTCTCATTTAAAACAAACCTCACGGACTGCATTTTTTCATCTGCGTAATATTGCGAAAATTAGGCCTATCCTGACCCGAAAAGATGCAGAAAAATTGGTCCACGCTTTTGTTACCTCAAGGCTGGATTACTGTAACTCTAAATTATCAGGTAGCTCTAGTAAGTCCTTAAAAACTCTCCAGCTAATTCAGAATGCAGCAGCATGTGTACTAACAGAAACTAAGAAACGAGATCATATTTCTCCTGTTTTAGCTTCTCTGCACTGGCTCCCTGTAAAATCCAGAATTGAATTTAAAATCCTACTGTTAACTTATAAAGCTCTAAATGGTCAGGCTCCGTCATATCTTAGAGAGCTCATAGTGCCATATCATCCCACCAGAACACTGCGCTCTGAGAACGCAGGGTTACTCGTGGTCCCTAAAGTCTCAAAAGTAGATCAGGAGCCAGAGCCTTCAGCTATCAGGCTCCTCTCCTGTGGAATCATCTTCCTGTTACGGTCCGGGAGGCAGACACCATCTCCACATTTAAGACTAGACTTAAGACTTTCCTCTTTGATAAAGCTTATAGTTAGGGCTGGCGCAGGCTTGCCCTGTACCAGCCCCTAGTTAGGCTGACTTAGGCCTAGTCTGCCGGAGGACCCCTCTATAATACACCGGGCACCTTCTCTCCTTCTCTCTCTCTCTCATTCTATTACTGCATCTTGCTAACTCGGCCATTCTGGATGTCACTAACTCAGCTTCTTCTCCGGAGCCTTTGTGCTCCACTGTCTCTCAGATTAACTCATATCACAGCGGTGCCTGGACAGCGTGACGTGTGTGGTTGTGCTGCTGCCGTGGTCCTACCAGATGCCTCCTGCTGCTGCTGCCATCATTAGTCATTAGTCATACTTCTACTGTGATTATACACATATGACTATTGTCACACATGTATACTGCCAGATATTAATACATACTTTCAACATATTGTACCACAGTAGCCAGAACTGTAACTATAATATTATTACTTTCAATAATGTTGTTGTAAGCTACTGTCATTACCTGCATCTCTCTCTCTCTCTCTCTCTCTCTCTCTCTCTTTCTCTGTCTCATTGTGTCATACGGATTACTGTTAATTTGTTATGCTGATCTGTTCTGTACGACATCTATTGCACGTCTGTCCGTCCTGGAAGAGGGATCCCTCCTCAGTTGCTCTTCCTGAGGTTTCTACCGTTTTTTTTCCCCGTTAAAGGGGCTTTTTTGGGGAGTTTTTCCTTATCTGCTGTGAGGGTCATAAGGACAGAGGGATGTCGTATGCTGTAAAGCCCTGTGAGGCAAATTGTGATTTGTGATATTGGGCTTTATAAATAAAATTGAATTGAATTGAATTGAATTTGTGTGTTTGTATAGGCTAGGGATGGGAGGATTTAGAGGTTCTGTTTGGAAATCTTTCTTCTAGTTCACGATATTGATTGATAAAGATGCTACGTAAAAAAAAAAAAAAATCAGAAATGACAGGAACCTTAAAATAAAGCATTTCTGCAGCACAACAACATTTATGCTTAAGACAAGTTTGTGAAAAGTGAGAAGGGATCGACATGAAAGGTCCATCTGTGGTGATGCAGCTTGAAGCCACAGGGCAGTATTGTTCCAAGCTGAAGGGAACTTGATCTGCAGATAGTGTGTGTCTAATTTCTCACCGGATCTCCACTCAGGCTGGGCTTCAGGTTTCTGCAGGGCAGGTGGCAGATGCACATCCTCTGGCCTGTTAATGGTCAAGGGTCAAAGGTCAGTAATTCTGTTGTTTGAATTCAGATTTGATGAGCATCTTCACAGCTTGATTTACTGAGACCAAGATATCAGTAGATGATACGTTCACACAGTTTTCTGTGTTTTCTGTAAACAGATCTGGACATGACTAATTTTAGCTTTGTTTACTTATTCAGACATTCCAGTTTTAAGTAGGCATCCTACAATATGTGGCCAAAAGTATGTGTACTTCTGTCCATGTACTCTGGAGCTGCTCATAGGCTACACTGGCCAGCTACCAATTAGCTGCTAGCTAATAGCTAATATTATTAGCTATTAGCTATTAGCAAATTTCAGCCCCCTAGGGCAAAGATTTTGGTTATCAAAGGGTGTGGTAACCGACTGACAGACAGAGTAGGCTATAGAGCTGCTGGTTGCAGCTAAAAAATGCAAAAAACATTTGGGCAACAGGGTGCTTGCAACTTCATTTCAGGACCTGCTTGTCCCCGTGCACAAAGCCAGCTCCATTAAGAAATGGTTTTCCCAGTTTGGTTTTAAGGAAGTTGATTGGTCTGCACAGTAGCCTGGTGAGACCATCCTGATGACGTGAACTCAACATTCTGTTTCACTCTCTGTATCAGTCTCTATCTGTACAGAGCCCCGACCTCAACCCCATCTAACACCTTTGGGATGAACTAGAACAACGATTATGAGCCAGACCTGATCGGCCAGCTTTAGTGTGAGTGTGTATGTGTTTCATATTCCTACCTTCAAACTCCACATAGACTTTCCAATGGAGGTTCTGCAGGTGTCGCCGGAGCTTGTGGCTGTAGCAGGCTTTAAACTTCTCCTCAGGGCACAGAGGACACGACTTCCGTCCCGCTGATGAGTGGAAACACAAAATCAATTAGCAGGGCTGCAACTAACAATTATTTTCATTATTGCTTAATTTGCTGATTATTTTGGCTTGTAAAATGCAAAAAAAAAAAAAAAAAAACATATTTCAAATGTCATGTCATCACAGATCTCTGAAGACAAATATGACATCTTAAATATCTTGTATATTCGACCAACACTCCAAAACTTAAAGATAGTTTGTTCACCATCACAGGAGACATAAAAAGCCACAAAAATTACCAACTGAGGCACTTAAACAAGTTACATTTTGGCACTTTTGCATCAAAAATTACAGTTAATCAATTATCAGTGGTTTCTGATTCATTCTCTATCAACTGACTAACTGTCCTCCAATTCTACCTCTATGTCGTCTGATTTATTTATTTTTTCACAAAATAAGAGAAACACAGGAGAAGAATGGTGAAGATTTACAGAATAACTGAACTTACCACCATTGAGGTCAACCAGCCCCTCAAGGCCCTCCAGTTTAGTTTGGATGGAGATGTGTCTCTCTGTTTAGCAGAAAAGGTGAACATTCAAAGTTTTTTTCTTTGAAGTCAGAAAACATCTGCAAAGTTTGAGTTGACTATCCTGTCATTAAAGTTTCCTTCTTCAAGTCGGTGAACACAGATGGTATGAAGCCATATCCACCAATCAATACACAAAAACAGCTTTTATGAACTCACCAGCAGTTGTGGTTGAAGGTTTAGCATCGCTGTCTGCAGCAGCTTCAGTCTTCACAGCCTGTTCTCCAGCTTGGTCACCAGCTGACGTTGCCTCTCCACCATATCCACCTTGACAGACAGACAGGAAGGGAAACAAAATAGATCTTTAAGCTATTTTGATTTTTGTTGTCAATTACATGGTGCAATAAATGCTGTTTCCACAAACAGAAAGTTAGTTCAGCTTAACGTGTTTGAAGAGTGCCTGTTTTGGCTGACTGGCCACTTTTCAAAACCAGTTTATGTCCTCCCACTTTCAAAGGTCAGAGATGGAAAAATCCAGGTACATTCATCAGAGGCAGTGAGGCCAGTAATGATTTTTTATTCATCTACAAAATTTCAGAAAATAATAAAACTGTGAAATGATTTCTTGTTTCCAACAGCACGTAACTCAAATATAATCAGTTTACTGTGATATAAAACAGAAAAACAGATAATTTGACACTGGAGAAACTTCAACCAGAGAATGTTTGAATGTTTTTAGATGGAAATTCTTAATATAGCATTTACAAGAATTACATTCCTGGTATTGCAGGGAACAAAAACAATTACAGCCAGCTCAAGGACAGTATTTCTAAGACAGTTCACTTGAGTATTTTCATTTTTTTACTTTATACATCTACTCCACTACATTGTGGAGGCAAGTATTATACTTTTTACTCTGCTACATTTATTTGATAACTTTTGTTACTTTGCAGACTCAAATTCTAAATACAAATAAGGGATGGGAAGAGATACAATTTTATCAAAAATCATGATTGAAAATAAAAAGTTGATTGTGGTGAACTTATTGGGATAATTCTGAATATTATGTCCAGCAGCATCCAAAGAGACTGTTGGGCAACCAACAATTAAAGAGACTCTACGAAAACAGACTGCATACAAACAGCTTAGAAGCCCACTTGCATGTTCATTTTAGGAGTTTTGAGCATATTTTAATAATCAAAGGGGTTATATTGGGAATTGCAATTATGTTGGCCAGGATAATTGTGACATGCAATTTTCATATCCTCCCATGCCTAATACAAATGATTAATAACTAATAAATAATGATGTACTATTGTGGATTAAACTACCCAGCAGTAGGCTTCATAAGCAGTTAAAATTATCCTCACGTTTACCAGTTGCAACATCCAAGATGAATAGAAATATGATTCTGAAACTGGCCCGAAGGCTCTGAAACTTCTGTATAATGTATAATTTTTCCTTTTGTACTTCAACTATATTTACAAGCTAATATTTTTATACTCTTGCTCAAGTTTTGAATACAGGACTTTACTTCTCACAATTGTTTTTCCCCAAAGAGTTGGTTTTGCTTAAGTAGGCTAGAAGATCTGAACCCTTCTTCCACCTTTGACTTTCACAGTTAAAAGAACAATAAAGTGAGGAAACATTTGATCATATAGAGACTTTTTGGTGACTATTCAAGATCTTGAGTAGTAATTTGGTCTCATAGCCTCAGTACCTGTTCCCACTGTAAGTTTACACAACAAATTAACATATATTGTTATATTAAACGACAAATGAGCATAATTTATTCACAATAACAGCATGTTAACATCATGTATTTACAAACAGCATCTTCTCCTTCTCACACTTTCTAAATCCTACAATGAAGTTAAGCTAACCTAACGCTAGCTGGTTGTTAAACCAACATGTTTGGGCACGCGGCTTCATAAATATTAAACGGTTAATATGCCGTTCATAAACGGACAGTTGATGTCCAAGCTGAGCGGTCCTGTAGTGCAGCTCCGCGATGAGACCGTGTCATATGAAACTGTGGTGCAACCCAAATCCAGCACTCTAATAAAGCCTCTACGGAGAGACACACCAACGTATGATACTGCTAACGACAATGGTTCAGCTAATATTAGCTTAGAACGCTTTTGTCGCTGTTATTGTTGACTATTTAGGTCCTATGGCGGAGCTCCGTGGTGAGGCCCTCGTTTAGTTCAGCAGTTACAAACTCATATTCTCCGTGAATTCACCGAACAGCGCTGATGATGACAACACGACAATTTATTATCCACTTTAAGGTCCCAAATTTAGCATTCACACTACAAACGGGTGCAGTTAACTTACGTTTGATATCGACGTCCTCCTGGTGTAGCTCAGCAGCGTCTGCCTCTTTGAGCTCCGCCATTGCTAACTACAGCAACATACGCAGGAAATGTTCTGTCGTACGTACTTTACGCAAACTGCGCAGTTTGTAAACGTAAGTTTCGGTTGCATTTCTCGTATTTGACTCATTTAACGGTTAAAAGAAATCGTCAAATAATACCAAAAGATTTAACACATACAGCTGCAACTCACAAAATCTCAAAGGTGACAGGTGAATGAGTAGCCTGTGATGAAATCTTATATGTCTCTCTCTCTCTCTCTCTCTCTCTCTCTCTCTCTCTCTCTATATATATATATATTCGTTTTGGGTTTTTTTGGTGTTTTTTTTCGTTTTGTTGTTTGTTCGGTGAGAGAGAGTGAGGACACACCTTGTCTTACAAAGTTCACTTTTTGTATTGCTTGATATATTATTAATGGTCTTCTATGATTTAATATCTGTAATCATGGACTTGCAGCAGATTTAAACACTTTTTTAATAGATTGACTCGCTTGCTGAGGCCAGGCGAAATTTGTGTAGATCTGGGTATAAAGTCTATTTTAATACATCTTTTTTTAAGCAATTGATGTCATAAGTAGGCCTATATACAATCCTTTTAGGCTCCATGTAACGTTTTAGGTACTTCAGTAATTATTAATTAGTTTGTTTTTAATATAGCCTAAATAAGATTGGCTTGTACCTCATCTCGAACATGGATCTCGAAACCTTTTTTGTTTTTTTACTAGGAAGGCATGACCCGCCCTACTCTTCCTCTGATTGGCTTACCCTGATATTCTTACAGCAATGCATTTTAACCCAAGCCTAACCTTACCCAATCGTCAGTTCTCATGCCGAAAGCACAAAGCTGCACGTAGCCAATCAGAGGGAGCGTAGGGCGGGTCATACCTTCGCCACACTGGAAAAAGAAAAAATGACGACTTTGGTAAAACGATAGGTGGCAGCAGAGCGTTATTATGCAGGTGTCCCATGGTCTATGTCAGTTCTCCATACCGAAACTCTGCAAACAGCAGAGTCCTGAGCAGAGCTGCTGCCCAAAGTATCAACATTTTCCTATTTCACTCAGTGTGGCTTCAAGAAAAAAACATTCTAAGACTATAACATCTTAAAATGACAAAATCTGATGAGTCATGTTTTAGTATAGGCTATTTCAGATGGGGCTGTAGTTCCCATTCTTGGAAAACGAAAGTTAAGGTGCATTAAGAGAAACAACAGGACTTTGAGCAAATGCCCAACCTCCGATCACTTCCGATTCACTGTGAACATTAACACCGCGTGCTCAGCAACATCACATCGTTTACAGCAAAGCAGAAGCTGGACGTCCAACTGATATTTATTAAGCAACTGAGTCAAAGAAGCTGAATGATGAGGTGAGTAGCTACATTTCATATCAATGTATGAGTTAATATTAAGAAGGCGATCATTATGATTTATTTAAGCCTCAGAGTCGGAAATATTAACTTTATGGATCCCACAAGACAATGATGATGATGTAGAAATATAGCTTACTGTTCAGTGTCCTCAATCAGCCAGCTTCCTTCAGTGCTGCATTCTTTCTTTATTCTTCTCCTCTGTGTTTCTGCCTTCTTCCCTCTCAGTCAGAGCCACAGGGATTTCAATTACTTGTATTTTATTTATTGTTTTCAACAATTGTTACTGGTCGATCATTCTCTAAAGGTTTTATCTCACTGCCAGGAGTTAGGCTATCAGTTCGGTGGACAAATTGGAGAAATGATAAATCCATCTTTTTTGTTCAGTTAATTCTTTTTCTCAGTCCACTTACCCTTGCTGTGAGTCTCTCACCATTTCTTTCCTTTCCTTTCTCTTCCTAGGCTCCTTACTTGCCTCCTCCTGCCTTACCTCTTTTGGCCATCTTTTCTTATGTCGTAACTCACCATCTTTTGTCTTTTTTCCCCCCATCTGTCTTTCTTTTACGCCTTTTTTGTTTGATGTACTACTATATATTAAACTACCCAACGTATATAAAGTAACTAAAATGAGTACCACATTTACGAGCTGCAACATTATGTGATGATGTTATGATTCTGTATGAATCCAAATGGGGCCCTTTTCAGTAATGAGTAGGCTGCATTTACTTTTGGTACTGATGCTAATAGCTACTTTAATTTGAGAGACATTTTGAATGCAGGACTTTTACTTTTAACAGATTATTTTGACTGTAGTGGTATTACTGCTTCCTACTCCATTCCTTCCTTCATTTCTTTCCTCCATGCACATCTAGTGCTCCTTACTCTATTCCTTCCTTCCTTATGTCTTTACTGTCCATCCAATTCTCCATACTCCATTGCTATCTTTCCTCCTTTCCCTCCATTCATGAGATAAACAATAGTTATCCAAACAAAGTACACTTCACAGTATATTGTATGAACCTACTGATGATGTGTTTGAATATGTGTTATCTGTATTCTCCATCAGTGCTGCTCAGAGTCAAACAACACTGGAGTCCAAACTGGAGGCCCTGCAGTGCCACTTCACCTGGGATCTGGACCCTGGTAGGCCCAAACTTCTCCGCCTCAGGCACAAGCTAGAGGACATTGGGACCAAGGAGGGAAACAGCTGGCTGGGTCACATTTACAATCTGCGTGGGTTCATTCAGTATGACCTGGGGTTTAAAGAAGATGCCCAGAGTTTGTTCAGCAAGGCTGCAGAGGCCTTCCGCCAGATGAGAAACGCAGATGAAGGTCCCTGGTTAGTGGTGAACTATGGGAACCTGGCTTGGCTGCACCACCACCTGGGAGAACAAGCAGAGAGTCAGGCTTACCTGTCAAAGGTCGATGCCCTGATCAATAAATACCCATCTCCATGCCAGGATGAGCTCCATCCAGAGATGTGTGCTGAAAAAGCCTGGACCCTGATGAAGTTCAGCACAGAACAAAGCAGCTGGCTGCAGATTACTTTGAGAAAGCCATCAGGATGCAGCCAGGCATGGTGGAGTACACCAGCCATGTCTTAGGGTTAGTGGGTGCTTTCAAGCACAGTGAAACAGGGCTGGAGGCTGACATCTTGGAGAAGATGAGACTGGCCAAGGAGCAGGATCCAGAGAACTTGTACCTCGCTGTTCACTACCTTGAGCAATGTGCTAAGAAAGGAGACAGAATTGAAGATGAAGCACGTGAGTTGGCCATAAGGGTTTTGAGAAATCCTGTCAGCAGCTACAGCGGTATAAAAGGGTTATTACGAGTTTACAGACACTATGTATCTATTGATGAGGCCATTGATTTGGCAGAGGAGGCTCTGGAAAACCATCCAGATGAGCGTTATCTGAAGAGATGTGCTGCACTCTGCTACAAATGGAAGATCCTTTTCTTCAGGGACAGTCGCCCAAAGCAAAGCATGATAGACAGAGCAATCAGTCTCCTTAAGGACGTGATTTCTCTTTACCCTCAGCCCTCACGTATGAAGAAAATAGACCTTGCAAATATATACGCAAAGTCAAATTACGGCCAGGCTCAAGCTGAGCAGATATACAATGAACTGCTACAAAGTGATCCTCCTGATCCTGTGGACAAACAGATGATTTACAACCACTACGCAAAATACTTAAACTTTGAAAGACAGGATCGTAACGGGTCAATAAGATATCACATGAAGGCAGCAGCGATACCGCAACAATCCTACTTTCGTGGGAACAGCATCCAAGCTCTGGAGAGGATTAGAGACAGAGGCAGGAACCGCATGTGTAGAGAAATAGAGGAGTTTCTGGCAAACCTGCAAGAGCTTTAGTATTTACAGCACTGGTTTTAATGGGAATTGCATCACCAAAATGATCTGTATACTGATTAATTTGATTGCACATTAAGAAAACCAACAGGAAAAACTTGTAGAAGTTATAGAAATAATTACTTCTTAAAATAAAGTTAAAATTGGTATGAGAAGCTGAGAGTGAAGACCCGCTGATGGCAGCATGGCATGAATTAAAATTTTGCCCATTAAATGCAAATTAGAGCAGATATGTTTAATGCCTGCTAATCCTCTGACAGTGAGTCTATTGAAACAAATGGATTTCACCATTATAAATGTGAGCATGCTTATGCCTCAAATTAGTCAGTAGGGTCTATGCTAAGACTGCTTTTCAAATAATTAGTTTCATTGGAAATGCAGCCATTAAAGGGTTCACTTGTGCAGGTGAAGTAAGTTTGATTTTTTACATTGAGATCAAATGTAGCGAACTTTGCTGCGCATATTTGTGCTGTCAACCATCAGAAAGTCATTCTGACAGCCCAGAGCTGGTGTATCCAAAATTGAGGAAGTTATCATAATTGTCTGTCACCATCCAGTTTTATTTAATCTCCTCTGTCAGGGTACAGTAATGTGCACCACAAAAGATGATTAGCACAGTAATGAGGTTGTAAATAGTACAAATAAATACAGCTATTAAATATAAAATGTATGAACTTATTCTCCCATAAGTGACCAAGCAATCTGACTGTTAGCTCTGAGTGCCTTTTCCCTCTTTTCAAAAGTAACTCAGTCCCCAGAGCAAAATGTTGGCTAGCGTTTTGATGGTGTAGCTCGCCAGCTACAGTAGTTTACCAAGTATTTGAGTAGTCACTATGTCAACAAGCCTCCAGAACTGAATGTTAAGCAGAGGTGCAGCCAAGATTATTTCACTCTGATGTAAACACAAATGTGCTACTTGACACAAAATACTAAAAGTTGCTCACCATATTTGCTAATGAGTGTGCTACACTTGCTAGCTTGCCAGTGTTAATGCATTTGAGGTGTTCAGCTAGAGGGCATCACATAAAAAGTTTGCTTCAGTGGGTCTTAGAAAACAGCTCCAATATGGTGGATAATTTCAGCCAGAATTTAAATTCAAAGGGAAGAAGACAGCAACACCCAATTTAAAACATAGAAAGTTCAATGAACTCATGGTTGGTTTTGGTCTTTTCATGGCTAACACAAAGAACAATGGTGTATTTTGAGCTGTATCCTTAAAAGGCAGGTTTCAACAAGTGTCTGTCAGTTTTAGTTAAAGCAAGCTAAAGTTAATGGAAGATGAGGCTATTTAAAAATATCTAATGAAAAACGGTAAGCAGTATTACACTAATTTTGTACGAAAAGGACAGAATCATCCAATAACATGAGCAAGGTCTTTAAATATCATTCCACTTTGGACATGTTCAAATATGTTTTTTACAACTTTCATGTAATCATGGTGTTTTTCTTTTCCTGTTGTGCTGATGTTTTCCCTTTGCACTGCTGTTTAGGTTTATATTAACACTCTCGATAATAAATATGCTCTGCTTTAAGAAAAATAAGACTGGTAATGTCATTGTTATTTGATGTATAGGATGTATAGGCTAAGTGTGCCAAGCTGTATGTAGTTGTACACAATGTATTTGTGTGTATTAAATAAAGATTATGTACACTAAGAAATCTTATTGAAGTTTTGCTGGTTATTATATAAGAAATGAATGTACTCCATACAGTCTTGTGGTAGACATATTCCATTTACAACTTTTGACAGCTAAATCATTTTTTATATTTCAACTTTTAAGTCAATATAGAAAAACATTCAACACATCCTACTGTTTGTTTTGAAATATATGTAGTATATTGTACACAAGGCACTCAATGGACATTATGTGAAGTGTAACTTTTGAAAGCTACTGTCAAATTTTATTTTATTTTTACTCTCAACTTTAAAGTCAACATGGCTGACTACACATACAACTGTATGACAACATAAATGATCAAATATGGGCTTTTGTGCAGAAAAGATGTGGGGGTTTTTTCAGTCAAACCAGGCATATCCAAAGTCCAGCCCAGGGCCAGACCTGGCCTGTGGCCCATCACAGAATGTTGGTGAGTCAAGCAAGTTCACTTTGCATTGTTTTCCATTCACCTCAGCATGCAGGGCTATCATACAGTTTGTAGACATGCACCAAGTAGGAACTATACAGCCAGACCTAATGTGTTTTCATAAACAGATGGTAAACAAGCAAACAGACAGTGACCTAATAGCAGACTGCTAGGGAGCAGACATGACCACAGCAAAGAAGTGTAAAGTTGTCAGCAGGGCTGCTGCTTTCAGGAGCGGTGAAAAGTTGAATACTTTCCCACTGAGAGATAAAACAGTTGCATTTGTCTCATTTGTAGCCTATAGGACTTTTTTTCTTTAATAAGCCATATAATTCGAGAAGCAGCTGGCCCTCCAGGTATTTTCACATTATATAATCTGGCCTCCATTCAGTATAATTTGGACACCCCTGAGGTAAACAAAGACCTGACAGAGTGAAGCGGTAACCAAACAGTAACCTGGTTTAAACTGTAGGTGGCAGCAGAGCGTTATACTGTAGGTTTCTTCACATAGCAGCTGTCACAGCCCCTCATCACTCTGCAGACAGACGCTGCTCAAAGTGTCCACAGCTACATATATAAATGTGTTTAACTTTAAAGAAATGGGCACGTTATTATTTACATTTGATGTGTAGCTACAGAAATGGGTTAGTGTGCCATCATATTCTTCTTTGTCTTAAAAAACAAAACAAAAAAAAAACGTTTCTAACCATGAATCAGCTTAAGAGAAAACACAACCACACAATTTGATGAGTCATGTTAAAGATTTTTACCTGATGTGGCAGTAAGTTTCAGTTCCCGGGAAACGAAGGTCAAGGAGCATTACCACAGAACATCACCCAGATGCCCCGCCCTTGGCATCGCCTAGACTTCAGCAGGCTATGAATGTGAACACTTCTGCTGCATGCTCAACATTATTTACAGCAAAGCAGATGTTGCATCACTGACTTCATACCAGCGAATCCAAAGCAGCATCGAGATAAAAAAAAGAAAGAAGAATCAGTAGGCTAATATTTAAAGAACTTCTGAGTTGAGGAAACAGCTAAACGATGAGGTGAGTTCTGCATTGCATATCACTGTAGGAGTAGCCTAAATGATAATGTATTTGGCATTTTCTCAGAGTCCCAGAGCCCGAAATTTCAACATTATGAACTTTAAAAGTCGTTTAAATATTTCTCTCCCTCTTATTCTTTGCTGAGGTTTCTCAATATATTTGTTTGTCTTTTCCGTTCTTCCCTTTCAGCCAGGGCCAAAGGGATTTTAAAATTTGTATTTTCTTTCTAATTTCTGTTCGATTGTGTTCTCAAAGTTTTATCCAACATTTTATATGTGGGGCCCATGAGGGAAGTGAATGGACTGAAAAATGAGCCATGCTGAATATGGGATTGTCCACAGGTTCCATATTGGCCCCGTGCCAAGTGCCTGCATGGGTGGGTTTACCCAAGTGGGCCCCAGATAAGATGCCCAATTTGGGTCCATACGCATTTGGTACCCAGGTTGCCGCAGCATTCCATACGTGGAACTTGTTTGGGCGAAACCACCCATGTGGGCATTATTGGGTTATTTGTAGGGAGCGTCTTCCATGACCCACACAGTACGGCATTGCACATGGTCGGTAAGACGGCGTTGGTGCAGGCTCACTGTCAGAGGGTTATATAATTTACTTCCACTCCTCACTACTTGGCGTGGGATGGCACTCAATGTGGCGGACCCTCTGTGTAAATACGGAAAAGGAGTGGAGGTGGATAGGGTTCAGGGTGTGGTTTGGGAAAGGCCATTTATCTCCTTGTATCATTACCCACCCTCTTTGCTGTGGGACACCATTTTCTGCTTTCATCATGAAGTCCGTCTCATCATTGAGTAGAATGTGGTCTCTAGCCTGGGCTTCCCTGGAAATCGAAAGTTAACTGCAGCTACAAGAGCACTTGTTTGCACTTCCCCTTATGTGATTAACCAAGCAGCAACCTCTGGGGCTGAAAATGGAGACATGTATCACTGCAGGCACATTCTGTTAGCTTACACAAAACAACCAAACAAACTGTGCCCACCACTAGTACAAGACAAGCCCCCCAACATGACGGCCATCTAAACTGTGCCACAATGCTACACTGGAGTGAATACATGAGACCAAATGCAGCAATAATCCACCGTAATATTCATAATATATAAAAACATGATTCACTTTATAAGTAACTAGATGTAACCCTTCCCTTTACCCATATCCTAACCTTAACCACCTCTCTTTGAACTTAAGACTTCATAGCTAAAATGATCTAATTGCTCACTTAGCAGTAGCATAACAAGATGTAGCCTTACCCTTACCCTAACCTTAACCACCACTCTTTTGACGTAAAATGTCATAGCTAGCTAATCGCTAACTTAGTAATTTTTTCGGGACTTCTGCTTCCAGGCCAAGGAGCGAAGGGGGCTGATCGTGGACTGACATGTAGGTGTGGTTGGCAAATCGTGTTGCTGCTCCAGCTGCATTTATACCCACTCAGATGAATAACGCCAACACAGAGGTGCCAGAAACTGCAGTTCATTGAACGGCCACTTGAGGCTGGCTCCAGGAGCCAGTCAGTCCCCATTGATACCCATGTTAAAATGCCCAGCTTCAGTTTTACTCAGAAATAAACATGTTTACAGCCTTGTGCAAAAAACAGTTTTGGTCTCTATAGCTAATTTCAACATTTATAACACGTGAGGGATGACTTTTTAGATAACTCACCCGTTTACATTTTATTAAGAGTTAGGGGCTGCTTTGAGTGACAGGCTGTTTGCCTATAGTGTCCTCGGCTTCTCAGTCAGATCCACCCCTTGCTCCTTCACAGCTCCACCCTCTCACCCAAATATAGTCACTACTGGCTCCAAAAAAGCAAGATGACGGCGGCCGTAATGCTGAACTCAAGGCTTTGAAATGGGAGTCCACGAACCAGTGGGTGATATTACAGTTGCTCTGTCCATTGTTTTATAAAGTCTATGGATCTAACATGCCAGCTAGGACCACTGACTCATCAAACCTTCTGACTTCATTTTGAAGTGGTGCAGCACTGAAAATACTCAGGACATGGCTACTCAGGAAACTAGAGTAAAAAATAGTTCTACTCCAAAATATTAAAAAAAAATAAAGGAATGAGAATAAAAGTATACATTTTGTTTAGGAAATGTGGAGAAAAAGTAAAAGTTAACTATGTTGTATGAAGTTCAAAACAGATACAAAAAAAAAAAACTTAACCACTGTAACAAAGTATTGTTACTTTGTTACACCATCTACTGAGTATACTACATTAACAATGGTGGCGTAGGTATAGGCAAATGGGGCCCTTTTCAGTAATGACTAGGCTGCATTTACTTTTGGTACTGATGCTAATACTTTAATTCGAGAGACATTTTGAATGCGGGACTTTTACTTTTAACAGATTATTTTGACTGTAGTGGTATTACTGCTTCCTACTCCATTCCTTCCTTCATTTCTTTCCTTCCTGCACATCTAGTGCTCTTTACTCTATTCCTTCCTTCCTTATGTCTTTACTGTCCATCCAATTCTCCATACTCCATTTCTATCTTTCCTCTTTTCCCTTCCTCTACATGAGATGAACAATGGTGTTACCATTCTTGCAATCATTTATTGATGGGACGGATGAAGGGAAGGCACAAATAAGCTGTACAGCTTCAGCTTTTTCCTTTTCAATCTACAGTATTTATTAAAAAAAAAAGAGTATGGTATGATGTGTATTATAATGCAAAGATAATATGCAAAGATTGTAATGTGCAATGATTGAAATTATTGAAAAAAACAAAACAAAACAAAAACAAAGTACACTTCACAGCATATTGTATGAACCTACTGATGATGTGTTTGAATATGTGTTATCTGTATTCTCCATCAGTGCTGCTCAGAGTCAAACAACACTGGAGTCCAAACTGGAGGCCCTGCAGTGCCACTTCACCTGGGATCTGGACCCTGGTAGGCCCAAACTTCTCCGCCTCAAGGACAAGCTGGAAGACATTGGCACCAAGGAGGGAAACAGCTGGCTGGGTCACATTTACAATCTGCGTGGGTTCATTCAGTATGACCTGGGGTTTAAAGAAGATGCCCAGAGTTTGTTCAGCAAGGCTGCAGAGGCCTTCCGCCAGATGAGAAACGCAGATGAAGGTCCCTGGTTAGTGGTGAACTATGGGAACCTGGCTTGGCTGCACCATCACCTGGGAGAACAAGCAGAGAGTCAGGCTTACCTGTCAAAGGTCGATGCCCTGATCAATAAATACCCATCTCCATGCCAGGATGAGCTCCATCCAGAGATGTGTGCTGAAAAAGCCTGGACCCTGATGAAGTTCAGCGCAGAACAAAAGCAGCTGGCTGCAGATTACTTTGAGAAAGCCATCAGGATGCAGCCAGGCATGGTGGAGTGGAACACCAGCCATGTCTTAGGGTTAGTGGGTGCTTTCAAGCACAGTGAAACAGGGCTGGAGGCTGACATCTTGGAGAAGATGAGACTGGCCAAGGAGCAGGATCCAGAGAACTTGTACCTCGCTGTTCACTACCTTGAGGAATGTGCTAAGAAAGGAGACAGAATTGAAGATGAAGCACGTGAGTTGGCCATAAGGGTTTTGAGAAATCCTGTCAGCAGCTACAGCGGTATAAAAGGGTTATTACGAGTTTACAGACACTATGTATCTATTGATGAGGCCATTGATTTGGCAGAGGAGGCTCTGGAAAACCATCCAGATGAGCGTTATCTGAAGAGATGTGCTGCACTCTGCTACAAATGGAAGATCCTTTTCTTCAGGGACAGTCGCCCAAGGCAAAGCATGATAGACAGAGCAATCAGTCTCCTTAAGGATGTGATTTCTCTTTACCCTCATTCTTCACTTGTGAAGAAAATAGACCTTGCAAATATATACGCAAAGTCAAACTACGGCCAGGCTCAAGCTGAGCAGATATACAATGAATTGCTACTAAGTGATCTTGAACCTGTGGACAAACAGATGATTTACAACCACTACGCAAAATACTTAAACTTTGAAAGACAGGATCGTAACGGGTCAATAAGATATCACATGAAGGCAGCAGCGATACCGCAACAATCCTACTTTCGTGGGAACAGCATCCAAGCTCTGGAGAGGATTAGAGACAGAGGCAGGAACCGCATGTGTAGAGAAATAGAGGAGTTTCTGGCAAACCTGCAAGAGCCATAGTGTTTACAGCACTGGTTTTAATGGGAATTGCATCACCAAAATGATCTGTATACTGATTAATTTGATTGCACATTAGGAAAAACAACAGGAAAGACTTGTAGAAGTTGTAGAAATAATTACTTCTTAAAATAAAGTTAAAATTGGTATGAGAAGCTGAGAGTGAAGACCCGCTGATGGCAGCATGGCATGAATTAAAATTTTGCCCATTAAATGCAAATTAGAGCAGATATGTTTAATGCCTGCTAATCCTCTGACAGTGAGTCTATTGAAACAAATGGATTTCACCATTATAAATGTGAGCATGCTTATGCCTCAAATTAGTCAGTAGGGTCTATGCTAAAAGTGCTTGTCAAATAATTAGTTAGGATTAGTTAGGATACAGTAACGTGCACCACAAAAGATGATTAGCACAGTAATGAGGTTGTAAATAGTACAAATAAATACAGCTATTAAATACAAAATGTATGAACTTATTCTCCCATAAGTGACCAAGCAATCTGACTGTTAGCTCTGAGTGCCTTTTCCCTCTTTTCAAAAGTAACTCAGTCCCCAGAGCAAAATGTTGGCTAGCGTTTTGATGGTGTAGCTCGCCAGCTACAGTAGTTTACCAAGTATTTGAGTAGTCACTATGTCAACAAGCCTCCAGAACTGAATGTTAAGCAGAGGTGCAGCCAAGATTATTTCACTCTGATGTAAACACAAATGTGCTGCTTGACACAATATACTAAAAGTTGCTCACCATATTTGCTAATGAGTGTGCTACACTTGCTAGCTCGCCAGTGTTAACGCATTCGACGTGTTCAGCTAGAGGGCATCACATAAAAAGTTTGCTTCAGTGGGTCTTAGAAAACAGCTTAAATATGGTGGATAATTTCAGCCAGAATTTAAATTCAAAGGGAAGAAGACAGCAACACCCAATTTAAAACATGGAAAGTTCAATGAACTCATGGTTGGTTTTGGTCTTTTCATGGCTAACACAAAGAACAATGGTGTATTTTGAGCTGTATCCTTAAAAGGCAGGTTTCAACAAGTGTCTGTCAGTTTTAGTTAAAGCAAGCTAAAGTTAATGGAAGATTAGGCTGTTTAAAAATATCTAATGAAAAACTGTAAGCAGTATTACACTAAATTTGTACGAAAAGGACAGAATCAACCAATAAAGTACGAGCACGGTCTTTAAATAACATTGCACTTTGAACATATATATGTTTTTTACAACTTTCATGTAATCATGGTGTTTTTCTTTTCCTGTTGTGCTGATGTTTTCCCTTTGCACTGCTGTTTAGGTTTATATTAACACTCTCGATAATAAATATGCTCTGCTTTAAGAAAAATAAGACTGGTAATGTCATTGTTATTTGATGTATAGGATGTATAGGCTAAGTGTGCCAAGCTGTATGTAGTTGTACACAATGTATTTGTGTGTATTAAATAAAGATTATGTACACTAAGAAATCTTATTGAAGTTTTGCTGGTTATTATAAAAGAAATTAATTACTGTACTCCATACAGTCTTGTGGTAGACATATTCCATTTACAACTTTTGACAGCTAAATCATTTTTTATATTTCAACTTTTAAGTCAATATAGAAAAACATTCAACACATCCTACTGTTTGTTTTGAAATATATGTAGTATATTGTACACAAGGCACTCAATGGACATTATGTGAAGTGTAACTTTTGAAAGCTACTGTCAAATTATATTTTATTTTTACTCTCAACTTTAAAGTCAGCATGGCTGACTACACATACAACTGTATGACAACATAAATGATCAAATATGGGCTTTTGTGCAGAAAAGATGTGGGGGGTTTTTCAGTCAAACCAGGCATATCCAAAGTCCAGCCCAGGGCCAGACCTGGGCCAGACCTGGCCTGTGGCCCATCACAGAATGTTGGTGAGTCAAGCAAGTTCACTTTGCATTGTTTTCCATTCACCTCAGCATGCAGGGCTATCATACAGTTTGTAGACATGCACCAAGTAGGAACTATACAGCCAGACCTAATGTGTTTTCATAAACAGATGGTAAACAAGCAAACAGACAGTGACCTAATAGCAGACTGCTAGGGAGCAGACATGACCACAGCAAAGAAGTGTAAAGTTGTCAGCAGGGCTGCAGCTTTCAGGAGTGGTGAAAAGTTGAATACTTTCCCACTGAGAGATAAAACAGTTGCATTTGTCTCATTTGTAGCCTATAGGACTTTTTTTCTTTAATAAGCCATATAATTCGAGAAGCAGCTGGCCCTCCAGGTATTTTCACATTATATAATCTGGCCTCCATTCAGTATAATTTGGACACCCCTGAGGTAAACAAAGACCTGATAGAGTGAAGTGGTAACCAAACAGTAACCTGGTTTAAACTGTAGGTGGCAGCAGAGCGTTATACTGTAGGTTTCTTCACGTAGCAGCTGTCACAGCCCCTCATCACTCTGCAGACAGACGCTGCTCAAAGTGTCCACAGCTACATATATAAATGTGTTTAACTTTAAAGAAATGGGCACGTTATTATTTACATTTGATGTGTAGCTACAGAAATGGGTTAGTGTGCCATCATATTCTTCTTTGTCTTAAAAAACAAAAACAAAAAAAAAAAACGTTTCTAACCATGAATCAGCTTAAGAGAAAACACAACCACACAATTTGATGAGTCATGTTAAAGATTTTTACCTGATGTGGCAGTAAGTTTCAGTTCCCGGGAAACGAAAGTCAAGGAGCATTACCACAGAACATCACCCAGATGCCCCGCCCTTGGCATCGCCTAGACTTCAGCAGGCTATGAATGTGAACACTTCTGCTGCATGCTCAACATTATTTACAGCAAAGCAGATGTTGCATCACTGACTTCAGACCAGCGAATCCAAAGCAGCATCGAAATAAGAAAAAGAAAGAAGAATCAGTAGGCTAATATTTAGAGAACTTCTGAGTTGAGGAAACAGCTAAACGATGAGGTGAGTTCTGCATTTCATATCACTGTAGGAGTAGCCTAAATGATAATGTATTTGGCATTTTCTCAGAGTCCCAGAGCCCGAAATTTCAACATTATGAACTTTAAAAGTCGTTTAAATATTTCTCTCCCTCTTATTCTTTGCTGAGGTTTCTCAATATATTTGTTTGTCTTTTCCGTTCTTCCCTTTCAGCCAGGGCCAAAGGGATTTTAAAATTTGTATTTTCTTTCTAATTTCTGTTCGATTGTGTTCTCAAAGTTTTATCCAACATTTTATATGTGGGGCCCATGAGGGAAGTGAATGGACTGAAAAATGAGCCATGCTGAATATGGGATTGTCCACAGGTTCCATATTGGCCCCGTGCCAAGTGCCTACATGGGTGGGTTTACCCAAGTGGGCCCCAGATAAGATGCCCAATTTGGGCCCATACGCATTTGGTACCCAGGTTGCCGCAGCATTCCATACGTGGAGCTTGTTTGGGCGAAACCACCCATGTGGGCATTATTGGGTTATTTGTAGGGAGCGTCTTCCATGACCCACACAGTACGGCATTGCACATGGTCGGTAAGACGGCGTTGGTGCAGGCTCACTGTCAGAGGGTTATATAATTTACTTCCACTCCTCACTACTTGGCGTGGGATGGCACTCAATGTGGCGGACCCTCTGTGTAAATACGGAAAAGGAGTGGAGGTGGATAGGGTTCAGGGTGTGGTTTGGGAAAGGCCATTTATCTCCTTGTATCATTACCCACCCTCTTTGCTGTGGGACACCATTTTCTGCTTTCATCATGAAGTCCGTCTCATCATTGAGTAGAATGTGGTCTCTAGCCTGGGCTTCCCTGGAAATTTAAAGTTAACTGCAGCTTTAAGAGCACTTGTTTGCACTTCCCCTTATGTGATTAACCAAGCAGCAACCTCTGGGGCTGAAAATGGAGACATGTATCACTGCAGACACATTCTGTTAGCTTACACAAAACAACCAAACAAACTGTGCCCACCACTAGTACAAGACAAGCCCCCCAACATGACGGCTATCTAAACTGTGCCACAATGCTACACTGGAGTGAATACATGAGACCAAATGCAGCAATAATCCACCGTATGATTCATAATATATAAAAACATTATTCACTTTATAAGTAACTAGATGTAACCCTTCCCTTTACCTGTATCCTAACCTTAACCACCTCTCTTTGAACTTAAGACTTCATAGCTAAAATTATTTAATTGCTCACTTAGCAGTAGCATAACAAGATGTAGCCTTCCCATGACCCTTACCCTAACCTTAACCACCACTCTTTTGACGTAAAATGCGTGAGAGATGACTTTTTAGATAACTTACTCGTTTACATTTTATTAAGACTTAGGGGCTGCTTTGAGTGACAGGCTGTTTGCCTATAATGTCCTCGGCTTCTCAGTCAGATCCACCCCTTGCTCCTTCACAGCTCCACCCTCTCACCCAAATATAGTCACTACTGGCTCCAAAAAAGCAAGATGACGGCGGCGGTAATGCTGAACTCAAGGCTTCTGATTTCATTTTGAAGTGGTGCAGCAACGAAAATACTCAGGACATAAAAATACATAGATAGTGGAGTAAACTGGAGTAAAAACTACTTTTACTCCAAAATATTAAAAAAGGGAATTAGAATAAAAGTATACATTTTATTTAGGAAATGTGGAGAAAAAGTAAAAGTTGACTATGTTGTATGAAGTTCAAAACAGATACCAAAAAAAAAAAAAACTTAACCACTGTAACAAAGTATTGTTACTTTGTTACACCATCTACTGAGTATATTACAGTGAAGTTGCACTGGGGCCCACACTGAATGGGGGTGTGTGACCCAAGCGAGTACAGTTGTCAAGGAGTGAGGCCCTACTGACATTGTGCTGCAATAGTTTTTTCCTCTAGAGACCTTCATACTATGTCCAAACCCATCTCTGTCATGGTGTCAAAAAAGTCAGTGGCAAGTAAACAATAACAAAATTATAGGCTTATTCTAAATAAACTATAAAAACTATAAATAAACTTTTGAAAAATATTCAAATTAATATTTTCAAATTGTTTTGGTATTTATGTCATATACATAAAATGATGATTGGTGAGTAATGTGTGTATGTTCAATCTTAAGTCCCTATGTGATCATGCAACTAGACAAAAAGTCTCTGGCAAAGTGAAGCACAAAATCTGTCAAGACTGATGAGCTGAGCACACCAAGGCAGTCCATAGAGACTTGGGTTGGGAACCGGAGGGTCCCCATCTGGACCAAGAAAGGGAGCGTGGACTGGTAGCTGGAGAGGTGCCAGTGCACCTCCGGCAGGCACTGCCGAGGTGCCCCTACTCAGGCACACTGAACCCCCCCAACCCCACTCGGGGCACCTGAGCAAGGCAGCCCCCTCACTCTGACATTTCTCCGCTTAGTGCATGTATAGGTCCTGTTTGTGCATGTGTGTGTTCGGACCTGTGTGTAATTGACAACAAGAGTGAAAAAATTGATTTCCCCTCGGGGATTAATAAAGTATATATATAAAAAAACAAACAAAAAAGCAAGCAGTCATGCCATTCAAATACAAAAGCAGTTGAAGAAAAGACAGTAGAGAAAAGAACAGGAGGAGAAGATTGCTAAATTATTCGGGGGTTTTTTCTAACAGTTGCCAGCCCACGGACAAGGCCCCTCCTAGCAGCAGTCCAACAGTTCAGCATGCTTCAGGATCTACCCCGCTGCCCTCAGTGGTGTGTCAAGGAACATGCAGCAGGTAATATTGGTCTTGATAATCGGAATGTTAGGCTTACATTTTAGATACAAATTTTAAGACAAGGGATGCGTGTTATACATGTATTATGTAGGCTAAACTGTAGGCTACAAGTAAATTAATGTCTCTACCAGGTGGATAGCCAGCCGATGAATTATTATGGTAAGCTAACTGATAGTCGAGTGGATGCTGGCTATTCCTAGCATTAGATAACCATTATATGTACATATTTTCAGTTGCAGGCCTAACCACTCAGAGACAGGGTCAGAACCAGGCAGTTTAGTTGCAGTCAGCCTCAAGCGGCCTGACTGAGGCAGGAACTCCTACTGGAGATGACAGAAGCCGGTCAGTACCAGTGATACAGAACAAGAGCAGGAGGACCAGCCACAGCCACTTCAGCCTCACTCCACAGATAGAGGACATTTTGATGAAAATATTATAGAGCCTGCTGTAAAACATTATAACTACAGGGTCTTGTAAACCTAGGGGTCCTTTCCCCAAAAATCAGCATAATTGTTGTTTTTCTGAAGGGTTGTATCATAAAACTACAAAGGCCAGTATCAAACCACTGCATAGTTCACTTTGCTACTCTCCAAAATTGGACTGTGTATGCTATGAGCCCTGCTGGCTATTTGGAGACCACAGCTCACCTTGCTATAACAATGCATGGGTGACACGAGTCCTCTGAAATACATGTTGGAGCCTGTGTGGTGTATGAACATTGGAAACTCCATGGTCTCCATTGATGCACAGCTGGAGAGGGACATGCGTGATGTAGTGCTCTTTTGGAGACAAGTGCTGGAGCACATTGTGAATGTGACGCTAACACTGGCTTCTTGCAACTTAGTGTTTCGGGGACAAGAGACATTTTTGGACAGCCAAACAGTAGACATTTCATTGCCATTATCGAGATGCTGGCAAGCTATGACCCAGTGCTGCAAGAGCTGATCAAACCACCCAAGGGGTCAGTCAAATACCTCAGCCCCTCTATCCAAAATGAGCTCATATATATTTTGTCACAGTGAGTTCAGAAGGACATTACAGCTGAAATAAACCAAGCTCCATTTTTTTTCAGTTATTATGGCCACCACACAAGATCCGTCCAAGCGACATCAGCTTAATCAAGTGTACAGATATGTCACCATAGTAAGGAACCTGATGGACATAGCTATCAACGTCAAAGTAACTGAAGCTTTTCTGGAATTTGAGGAGGCATCTGACACATCTGCAAATGAGCTGGAAAACGAAATCCTAGTATTTTTAAATGTCATGGGCAGTGCTATGACGGAGTGGCCAATATGAGTGGTGGTTATGTGGGAGTATAGGCCAGCATAAGGGAAAAGGAACCACTTGGGACATATGTACACTGTGCGGCACATAACCTCAACGTAGTGCTGAATGATGGAGTAAAAAACATCTCAGAGGTGGCACAGTTTTATGACACCAAAGAACATTTGTATATATTTTTGGTCACAGCATTAAAAGGTAGGCCATGTTCACTGATACTGGCATTATCTCCACAGAGCTCTCAGCTCACTGAATGTAGCACTGAAGCACCTTTGCCCCACCCGCTGGTCTTCTAGATATGAGTCCATTGTTGCTATATGGTGCAGATATGTGGATGTAATGAAAGCACTGACAAAAATATCTCTGACCAGTGACAAGGACGATGAGTGTGGTGAAGCAGCGGGAAATAAGAAAAAAATGAGAAATGAGTTGTGACTCAAGGTTTTTGTACTAAAATGCCCAAAAAAGTCTGTGTTCATTTCAGCACCACACTGAAATGGACAGCTCCTTCGCTCACAGGTGTTTGTCGTCACTTTTTAGAACTTTGATTATCACAGCACTGTCAACGGTTCTCATAACTTTCTCTGTGACCTCCGTACTTCACAAATACAATAGCCTAGGTAACACATTTTGTCTGTAAAATCCAACACATGGCTGGTAGTTGATACATATGCCTAATTGTGTGTCCGTATCTAAGTGTGAGTGTATGATTAGGTACGTGTGTGCTTCGTAACTACAAAGCCCAAGGCCCATCATAATATCCTGCACTGGGGCCCTTTGTTACAAACTTGAACCACTGATCAACCTACTGATGATGTGTTTTAATATGTGTTATCTGTATTCTCCATCAGTGCTGCTCAGAGTCAAACAACACTGGAGTCCAAACTGGAGTCCCTGCAGTGCCACTTCACCTGGGATCTGGACCCTAGCAGGTCCAAACTTCTCCGCCTCAGGGACAATCTGGAAGACATCGGCACCGAGGAGGGAAACAGCTGGCTGGGTCACATTTACAACCTGCGGGGGTTCATTCAGTACAAGCTGGGGTTTAAAGAAGATGCCCAGAGTTTGTTCAGCAAGGCTGCAGAGGCCTTCCGCCAGATGAGAAACGCAGATGAAGGTCCCTGGTTAGTGGTGAACTATGGGAACCTGGCTTGGCTGCACCACCACCTGGGAGAACAAGCAGAGAGTCAGGCTTACCTGTCAAAGGTCGATGCCCTGATCAATAAATACCCATCTCCATGCCAGGATGAGCTCCATCCAGAGATGTGTGCTGAAAAAGCCTGGACCCTGATGAAGTTCAGCGCAGAACAAAAGCAGCTGGCTGCAGATTACTTTGAGAAAGCCATCAGGATGCAGCCAGGCATGGTGGAGTGGAACACCAGCCATGTCATAGGGTTAGTGGGTGCTTATAGGCACAACAACAAAAAACCTGGGGCTGACATCTTGGAGAAAATGAGAATCGCCAAGGAACACGATCCAGAGAACTTGTACCTCGCTGTTTTGTACCTTGAGCAATGTGCTAAGAAAGGAGACAGAATTGAAGATGAAGCACGTGAGTTAGCCACAAAGGTTTTGAGAAATCCTGTCAGCACCTACAGCGGTACGAAAGCATTATTAAGGGTTTATGGAAACTATGTATCTATGGATGAGGCCATTGATTTGGCAGAGGAGGCTCTGGATAACCATCCAGATGAGCGTTATCTGAAGAGGTGTGTTGCACTCTGCTACAAATGGAAGATCTACGGAGACAAGCGCCCAAAGCAAAGCATGATAGACAGAGCAATCAGTCTCCACAAGGAGGTGATTTCTCTTTACCCTCATTATTCACTGATGAAGACCATATCACTTGCAAATATATACGCAAAGTCAAATCGGGAACAGGCTAAAGCTGAGCAGATATTCCAGGAACTGCTACAGAGGGATCTGGAACCTGCAGACAAACAACTGCTTTACACCTACTATGCAAAACATTTATACTTCAATCAAAAGAACTTTCAAAAGTCAATAAAATATAACATGAAGGCAGCAGCGATACCGCAACAGTCTTCCTTTCGTGAGAGCAGTATCAGAGCTCTAGAGAAGGTTCAACACAAAGGTAGGAACCGAATGTGTAGAGAAATAGAGGAGTTTCTGGCAAATCTGGAAGAGCCATAGTGTTTATAACAGCACTGGCTCTACTCATCAGTTGGATTACATATACATTAGCAAAACTTTATTTGGGCCAATTGCCGAAAAGATTAATTCTTGAAAAAAAGTTGAATTGGAAGTGGGAAACTTAAAATGACGTGCCAGGGAAAAAAAATTGGCCCAATTCAGTGCGAACTAGAGCAGATTTACTTTGTCCCTGCAAATGAATCCTCTACTACAGATTACACTGAAATTTATAGATTTAGCCAAAATTTTGCCATTATAAATGAAAGCTGAACGACTTGGGAAAATAATGGAATTGTGATTTTTTGTAGACCAATATTGTGATCATGATTTAGTATGCAAGTTCCTTATCTTTCTCTGTCTTCTTCCTTGTCTGTATTGCTATTGAAAAATAAATCTGAATCTTATGGATCACCTGCCAGGAACAAGTATTGTAAAAAAACACACACCTAAGTGCACACTGATTATGGAGTCCCTTCGGGATTTTGCAGGCTTTTTTGGGATTATTATGGCCTAAAATGCCTGATTTCATGGCAGGTTTTCTAAGAAATTGCAATGCATGTTGCAGTGTATCAAAGGCTTTTTTTCTCTTCTTTGCAATGAAACTCCTGGAGCTGGGGTTGCAGCTATATACCAGTTTAAGGTATACCGTGAAAATTGACAATTGTCATACCGTATCCAATTGCTTATCTAAGATATTGAGAAAAAAAATGAAACTTGAAGGACGATCTCAACTATATTTTAGTCATTTTCAAAAGGCAGACTTACAGTACATACTTACATACATACTTACATTTTAAAAAATGGTTTCAAGTTTCAATTATAGTAATAAAACATTTGTTCAGCCAAAGACAACCCCTCTGACTTTTTTTGATGATATATTCAAAATTGAAGGCAACTTGGTGTGGACATTTTTGTATTGATGTGCTTCTATTTTTTTGCAGTGACCTGTCAGATATCTCTCTCCTCCCCGTCAGAGTGTGTGCATGTGTTTGGGTGTGAGAGGATGATAGAAAGTAGGTGGTGTTAGCAGATTTTGATAAGATGTTTACTATATTTCTGTAAGTATTTCCCTTTGCTCTGTATTTTAGGTTTATATAAAAACATAATATGCTGTGTATATGAAATATATTCTGTTTCTGATTAGCAATCTAATAGTTGATTTGATGTATAACATGATGAATAATATTATTCTCAAATGCAACTGACTGTACGTACAGGAAGCATGTCAGGTCTGTGTCTCAGTTGTATACAACGCTATTAAATAAACGTTATAAACACCAAGAAATCTTGAAGATGTTTTGTTGTGGTGGTTTCTGTACAAGAAGTTAATGTACTCCACACAATTTTGCAGTATTGCACACAGGTTGCTGATGGACATTAATCCAATTAGCCTACAAGTTTTAAAAGCTACTGCAACATGAAATGTATTGTTTTACTTTCAATTTAAAAGTGGGACCACAGTGGCATGCAAACGTTTGGGCACCCCTGGTCAAATTTTTGTTTACTGTGAGTAGTAAAGTAAGAAGAAGATGAACTGTTTTCCAAAAGGCATGAAGTTAATATGACACATTTCTTCAGTGTTTTAAACAAGATTACTTTTTAGTTTCAGTCTTTTACAGTTTTAAAACAACAAAAAAAGAAAAGGGCCTGAAGGAAAAGTGTGGGCACCCTGCATGGTCAGTGCTTAGTAGCGCCGCCCTTTGGCAAGTATCACAGCTTCAAAAGTCTTTCAGTTCTTGTTTGGGGGATTTTCACCCATTCTTCCTGCAAAGGGCGTCTAGCTCTGTGAGATTCTTGGACTGTCTTGCATGCACTGCTCTTTTGAGGTCTATCCACAGAGTTTTAATGATGTTTAGGTCAGGGGACTGTGAGGGCCATGGCTAAACCTTCAGCTTGCGCCTTCTTGATGTTGACCATTGTGGATCTTAAGGTGTGTTTCATTTTATTGTCCGATTGTAAAAGCCATCCTCTTACAGATAGTGTGATATTTGCTTCCAGAATTTGCTATGCTAATGTTCCCCATGTCACTGGCTGCAACACAAGCCCAAAGCATGATTGATCCACCTACGTGTTTAACAGTTGCACATGAAATTCTGCATCCTTTTTTCCCTCCAAACTTACCTTTACTAATTTAGTTCAAAAAGTTCTATTTTAACTTCATCAGTCCACAGGACTTGTTTCCCAAAAAGCATCAAGCCTATTTAGATGTTCCTTTGCAAACCTCTAAAGATGAGTTTTGTGGTGAGGACACAGGAAAGGTTTTCCTGATGACTCTTCCATGAAGGTCATATTTGTACAGGTGTTACTGCACAGTACCTGCATGTAATCCCCTCTCTCTCCCCCTTTCCTATTGCTCTTAAGTTGTACTATCAAATAAAGGCAAAAAAAAGAAAAAAAAGGAAATGTTCAATGTGTCAAAATAAATGTTTTTCAGTGAAGCAGAACGCTGTCAGTGTGAAGTAGTCAGTGGTGTAGTGGAGGGTATACACAGGTATACTGTGTATACCCTCCTCTTTTTGTGACTGTTTGTAGTATATCCACCTATCAGCCAAAAAGCCACTGGAGTATATACGACAGCATACACCCACCTCATCAACTACCACCACACCACTTCAAGTAGTAACCAAACAGTAACCTGGCTATAATGGTAGGTGGCAGCAGAGCGTTATAATGCAGCTGTATCCAGATAACAGCTGTCCTAGCTCTTCAAACTGACACCCTGCACACAGCTGCAGCTCAAAATGTCAACATATATTAAATACATAGAGGTGTATAAAATAACACCTTCATATTTCCATGTGATATGTACACATGTACATATCACGTACTGTCACTGTCTATAAAAAATATTTACACACAGGCCCTACATGTGTACATAAAAGCCCTGCCTAGTCTTTATATTATAGCTACAAAAGAAAATATGGTTTCTAACCTTTTATCAACTTATAAGAAACTATGATTACAAAATTTGACGAGTCATGTTTTTTTTTTCCCAGGTAGGCCCTATGTGACTGTAGGTTTCCAATCCTACTTTACACAGAAATGCCCCGCCTCTACAATTTGCTTTGACTTCAGTGTGACCATTTAAAGCCGCATGCTCAGCAACACCGCATTACAGCAAAGCAAAAACTGGACAATACTGACTTCAAACCAGCCATCCCAAAGCAAAGTCAAGTGCAAAATCCAGCTGAACTAACTAATATTTAGCAACCCACTGAGTCAAGGAAACAACTGAATGATGAGGTAAGTAGCTCCAGAGACCTTCCCATTTCCTCCCTTTTGTCTTCACTCTTTACTTTTCTCCCTTCTACATTTCTTGTTATTCTCCTTTCAAGGTTCTAAGTTAATTTATTGTCATTCTAGAACACAGGGTTTCACGACGAAAGGTCGGTTGTAGTCTGTTTATGTGACACAAGTCCACACGATTTATGATGGAGTACCAAGGATGGGTTGTGGTGGCACAGCAGCAGATACTTCAGTATCTCATGCATAATAGCAGCAGGGTGAACAATCTGTCGCTGGTGTAGGTTTTGTCTTCTGGTATCCTCTGTGCAGGTACCTCACCACACAGTATTACTGCAAGAATGCCTTTATTGTCATTGCATGTAGCATACAACGAAATTTGTTGTCTCCTCTAAAGGATAACTATTCTTTCAAGCAGGCAAGCACACAAAAAAAGTGGATAAGTAGCCTTAAAGTATGAAATGTAAGTACATAAAACAGAGCAAAGTGCAGTGTGCTTGTGTGGCAAGGGGGTAGGTAAATTTTAGTGGGTTTGTGTGGTGTAGTGGTGGTGTCAATAAGGGAAGAATAAGGAGTAAGCCAGACAACGCCACCTGGGGAGTTTTACCACAGGAAATACTTTAAGATACCTTGAAAATTGTTTAGAAGGTAGATGCTAAGGCACATTGGTTCATTAGTGATTAAGAGTCTGAGACGTGTTGTCACAATTAAAGCAGAAATTTTATTTATGATAAGTAAAATAATAAAAGTAAACAGCAGGGGCTGGAGCTGCTGAAAAGGAAGAGGAAGGTTATTAATAAACAAGAAATAACTGGGGGTTGTGATAACTGAGGAGATGTGGGAGGACATCTGGGATAATGCAAGGAAAATAACAGTTACCGGACAACAGCGATGCAACGTAAGGTACTGCATAGAGCACATGTTGCTCCAAACCGTCTCTCCAAATACAGAAAGGATGTCTGTCCATTTTGTCTTAAATGTAAGGCAGGAACTGGTGATCTTGTTCACTGTTTCTGGTCTTGTGTAAAAATACAAAAATATTGGAATGATGTCTTATTTGAAATACGGAAGGTTCTGAAGAAGGAACTTGAACTCGACCCGGTCTCCCTCCTTCTGGGTCTTCCCAGTGGCCGTGTAACTGATATATATCAGAAAAAAATGTATAATGTCATGACATTTTGTGCCAGGAAAAATATTCTTCAGCACTGGACTTCAGATAAAGCCCCCTCAGTCGTGGGATGGCATAGGACAATAATCGAATATATACCTCTGTACTTTCCGACCTGTCTCCTGCACTACAAAACTGATGCCTTTGAAAGAATATGGAAACTGTTTCTTGATTATATCAATGTAAATATTTCTGCTATACTGACAAGGGCATTTGTATAAAGAACTGTATTATTTTTCTTTATTTAGCTCCCATTACATTTCACCCTATACTGTATAATGTACCTGTCACATTTACTTGGAACTGATCTTTCTGTTCGCGATTTTGGTTTTTATGTTGTTACTCCCAGCTTGTTTTTGTTTTTGTTTGGTCCTGACTTGTGTATGTTTGTTTATTGACAAAAATGAATAAACACATAAAAAATAAATAAACAAGAAATAACCCAAAAACGACAAAATTACTTTATTACAATTTGTGCTAAAGAGAGGACTAAATTGTACACAAAAACATGCTTTTGGCACATACCTGGTGTAAACAAACAGGAGCAGCCACAACAAAGACGGGGAATGAGACAAGAAGAGGGAGAACAAAGTCCTACAGGTACTATATATTACCCGGCCCTGATTAGGAGGTTGGCCAAGGGAGAGTCAGGCCCAGGCTGCATTCACCCTACACACTTATGTTCTCCTGCATCACTGGGAGCATTCCCACCACACTTGTTAGAGCTCCCAACAGCTGCATCTGTGCGCTAATGCTCGGTATCAGTGTTCTGGGTGGTTTTAATCACCCTCTGCAGAGCCCTCCTGTCCTGGACCCTGCACATCCCATGCCAGTCTCTATTGTTTCCAGTCAGGTGTCTTTCTATTGCTCCTTTGTAAAAGTTAACAAGAACTTGGCACAGGAAGTTTCCTTCATAATTAATTAAAACTGTTCACTTGGTTGACCTCTGCTCCATTGATGTAGACAGGGGCGTGTGTCTTAGTCTCCTTTTTTCTAAAATCAACTGTCAGGTCCCTGGTTTTACTGACATTGGTTCCTTATTTCCTTTCAGCCAGGGCCAACAACTATTTATACCACACTACCAGAAATATAATTTTGGAGAATTTGGAAAAATGCTAAATGTATCAATAAAATATGCTCTATATTTTTAGTTCAGTTTTTTTTTCTTTTTTGCCATATTGTATTTCCTCAGTGGTAGTTAAGGCTCTGCTTTCAGTCATCTTTCTTCAGTTCCGTGACGTCCTATCCATTTTTTCATTATTATCTCCTCAGTTCTTCCCTTCCTTCCTTCCCTTACTTTCCTCTTTCTTCCCCCATCTGTCCTCCCATTCTTCTTTTACTTAAATTTTTTTCTTCATTGCTTTATGCTTTCTTCTTCTGTTCTTTCCTCATCCATTCCATCTCTCACTCACTATTGTTTCATTTTAATTTTTTTACTCACTGTTTTGTTTCTACCTGGGAATGGCAGACCACTCCAGTCTGGTCTCCATTTTTAAAGAGGGGGACCAGAAACTGTTCACCAATCATCTGAGGTATTACACTGTTCAGCCTCCCTGGGAAAGTTCATTCCAGTGCACTGGAAAGGAGGCTCTGATCGCTTGTCAAATCCCAAAACCAGGAGGAGCAATGAGGATTCCATCTTGGCTGTGGAACAGTGGATGAGCTCTATACCATTACAGGGTTGTTGAGGGGGGTCATGGGAGTTTGCTCATCCAGTCTACATGTGTTTTGTGGACTTAGAGATGGGTTATGACTGTGTCCCCACAAAGTCCTGTTGTGGGTACTTCAGGAGGATGCAGAACCGGGCAGAGCCGTTGCTATGAGCCATCTGGTCTCTATATAACCAGACTGAAGGCTAAGACTCTACTCTCATCAAAAGTCAAACATGTTCTCAGTTGGTGCTGGCCTCTGCAAGAGCTGACTCTTGTCACAAGTTCTGTTTGAAATCTTTTTGGAGAGGATCTCAAGGTGCAGTTGGGGACCTAAAAATTACATCTCTGCTCTTTGCAGATTATGTGATTCTGTTGTTTCATCAGAATGTGACCTTCAGCACACACTAGGGTGGTTTTCAGTCGAGAGTGAAGTCATAAGAGTCACCAACTCCAAGTCTGAGGTCATGGGTCTCAAGTAAAGGAGTTCATGCATCTTTGGGCAAGTATAAAATGGAGCGTGAGATCTTCAGGCAGATTGATGTCGCGTCAATGGTAATATGGGTGTTGTATCGGACCATCAATGAAACTGGAGCTGAGCTAGAAGGCAAAGCTTTGGATTTTCTACTCAGCTACATTCTAACCCTCAGCTATGATCATCCACTTTGGGTAGTGACTGAAAGAATGAGGTTGTGGGCACAAGTAGCCCAAATGAGATTCCTCTGTTAGGTGGCTGGGCTCAGCTTTAGAGGGTGAGGAGCTCAGACATTTGGGAACTCAGGAGACCTCAAGCTAGACCCAGATTATGCTGGAGAGATTTTATATCTCATCCGGCATGGCAACGCTTCAGGATACCTTGTGAGAAACTGGAAAATGTTGCTGGGGAGAGGGAATGGATGGATGTTGTATTTCCCATCATTAGTCTATTCCTTTTTTAATACTGTTTACTTGCTGTCTATTCAGTGTTTCTTACTCCACTCCTTTCTTCCCTCTTTATTTCCTTCCCATACATTCATTGTTCCTTACTCAATTTTTCCATCCTTTTTTTCTTTCTTCTTTCCTTGCTGTCCATCCAGTGCTCCTTACTCCATTTCAATCTTCCTTACTTCCCTGCTCCCTTCCTGAGACAAAAAGTGGTTATCCGAGCAAAGTATGTCAAAAGAATTTCTTCGTAATGACTTTTAAAGCAACAGAGATCGGAGCCAGAGTATCAAAGTTTAACAAAGATTTATTTTCTTGTACAAGAAGGAGCGTTTCACAGTGCAACACACAAGGTGAGGTTACAGAGAAAAAGGCTCCCTGGAGGAGCGTTTGCTATCAGCTATTATACAGCACAAGTGGGCGGGGAAGCTCGGATGTTTCAGTTCTCTATCAAGTACACACTTGTAGATAACGTCACAATCATCTTCAGTCCCTCTGTTGGAACAATACCCTGCCTGTCTGGCCCTCCAAATGGCCTGTCCTTGATTTGTCTCCGATCCAAGCCTCCCTGTCCTCCCTTACAGATACAGTGCTGATGAATCTGCTGACGTTGTGGTGTTTAAGTACAAAACAGAAACAGTATCCTACTGACCGGTACACAGCGTACATACACAGCGTGATCATAATTTTTATAACATTTCCCCCCTGTCCCAGGTCTTCATCATTCTTGTCATTTCATTCTGTTTCTTTCGGACAGGAAAATTCTCCCCACGGCCCGCTGCCCCGGCGGCCATAAATCGATGTCAAGAAGTGTTTCAATCACATGTGTATGCGTAATCATATTTCAAGAATTTTAAAAACATCAAGTCTGACAATAATCATTGCTTATATGAGCATTTCTTATGCCTTCTAAAAAATAAAAGAACTTGTCCCCAGTCGGGCTGACCCAATATGTGGACCTCTCCCTGCCTGGAGACCCTAACCCTCATATGTGAAAGAAATAGAAAACCTATAAATGTATATACAAAGTACTGCCAGTCTTTTTCTCTTAAGCATACATTGCATCAGAACACTATAACTTCCTTCCAGATTTTCTATAGGTTCGTCATTGTGCTGTGGAATAAAGATTAAGCAGGTGTCTCATCTCCAAAACGTTCGTAGATGGAGTCCTCTCTCACTTGGAGCTGAACATACTCTCTATAGATCTCTTCGCCTTCGTTTCTAACCTCGATATGTCCTCCGAACATAACATGTCTGTCGTAGTTGTTATCTGTGGAGACAGGCTGATACAACACCTGTTGCCGAGTTAGAGTAGTAGTCTTCAGTTTCTGCATCAATTCTCTTAATGGAATGCAACAACAACCACAGGTGATCAGAATAGCAAGCATGATTCCCACTGATAATAACATGGCCTTAAAGGGCCAGTGTGTAATATTTGGCATGGTTTATTGTCAATCTGAATCTGAATCTGAATATTCTACCCATTAATATGTTTATACAAGTGTATTATCGCTATAAAATAAAATTCGTTTGGTTTTCGTAGCCTTATAATTATGCTTTATATATATATATATATATATATATATATATATATAGCAAGGGCCTTGCTTTAGAGAGATCGCCATCTTGCGCCGCCATGTATGTACGGCAGACCGAGTGGACAATCCAGCCAGCCAGAGAACGCGTTTCGCGTGTATAAATGAACCAACGAAGACAGCGGAAGAAAGGAAGAAGGAGAAGGAAACAGCAGGGTGTTAGTAGTTCGTCGATAGAGAGTAGTGAAAAGTTTTTTTAGTTATAAAGTTTGCGAATGGACCACACTTACCACGCAACAGGAGAGAATGAACCCGAACCGTCATCTGTGAGGAAAAGAAGACGCAACTTCACTCCTTGTGATGCACTCTCTGCGCCGCTTTTCCTCCTGGTGATACATCTCCCCAACGATGGCAGCAGTAGCACCGAATCCCATTCTGTGCATTCAGCCTCTCTTCTCACCCGCTCAGCATCCAACACATGGAGTTCCTCATCTGTATGCTCCGGCTCAAACAGGTATGGCTCTGGGTCTGTGTCCGCTACAAGAAACTCTTCAAAATCGCGTTCAAAGTCGTCCATTGCAGCTACTATAGTCCGGAGATATTGCTAGGCTAAATAAACAGCTGAGCTCTGTTTACAGGCTACGCTGTCAGTCAGTGTGCGGGCTGGAGATTGAGCAGAGAGGGGTGAGGGGTCCCCACTCAGCATGGTAAACGAGTATGTGTGTAAAGTTATGAAGTGTGTCTGTTACGCCAGAAGAGTCAGAGTTTGGGACGGAGTGGAGTGTTACCGGAGTTTCTGGAGTGCTCAAATAAACGGGCCTTTTTCCCGAACACTCCTCTGGTCTCCTGCTCGTGAGGGATTCATCACAATATCGTAACATGGTTTAGATTTCTAAATAAACATTCACCTCATCGCTAGACAGACCTACTCCTGAAAAACTTGTGCGCAAGACTTTTTGTCCCTACGAGGCCGCTGTCATTTACCCGACGGGAGGGGTGAGCGAGTGAGCCCTGCAATCTAGAATTTGACCACTGATGTCACTGTTTCCAATGGTTTTCAACCCATTTTACACACTGGCCCTTTAAGGGTGTCTGCCCATTTCCCAAACATGGTTTCCAGCCACCCAGTAAAAGGATCTGAGATACCTGAATTCTCTGCCAGCTCTTCCGCCAGTGATGTCAGTCCCTCCAACGCCTTTGTGATGCTTCCGTCAGGAGCTGTATTGTTGGGAATGAACAGAGACTCCCAAAGATCTTACATACTCCGCCTTCTTTGGCTAATAGCATATCTACAGCTATTCTGTTTTGCCAGGTCATCAAGCTAGTTTTGTCCAATTGCTCGAGAACACCTTTAAATCTATCACAAGAATGATTAATGAAGCATTGTTGGTTGTAATAGATGTAATTTATCCAATCCACATTTTTATTTATCGTTACCCACCGAGAGAGGAGTGATTCAAATCCTGCTGCTATCTGGTTCCTGGCTTTAAACTCATTTGGGACACCCCGGGGGAACACCAATCGAATCCAGATAGACTCTGGAATCAAATGAAGTAGGTATTGCCGCGTCACGTTTGACTCTGTGCATTTCCTCTGATGTCAGCTTGGGAAACTGTGGACTCGTGGGAAGCAAGTAAGTAGGCTTGGGTCTTATCTCCTCCACAGTACCACCATGTATCTGAGCGTGCATATTCGTGATTAGTTACCAGGTCATCAGTAATCCCATAGGGATTCTTCCTCACTACAATTGTAGTATTACAGCCTGTTAGGTCTCCCACTCCTTGTCCTCCGTTCAATCCGCATTCTCTGGACAGGCAGGTATAGTTCCCCTTGTACAGCATGAACAATTGTGTAATAACCTTAGTTGAGACAGCTGGAAACAGATACTTGAGAGTGATACAGTTATTTGCAGAAGAGTCAGTTTTGTACAGACTGAGCATACACTTGAACCCTTGAAGATCACTGTGAGGATTAAGTGGAATGGGAACTATTCCCAATGATGGCCTTGCTGCTGCGCAAGCTATGCTGTCAGTTGCTAGTCCGGAAGTCTTTAGTGGTGAAAGAAATCCATCGTAGCCATGCATTGTCGTCCTTATAACCTGTCTCTAATTCTAGTACGTCCTGTAAGTCATCAACCTTTATATACTGTACTGGGTTGTTTCTATCCGTTGCGATAGGTGACAGTGTGGTAGTCATAGTCATGTCATGAAGGCGATCATCTGGCCCTGCAGGTAGAGATGGAGAAGTTGTCCCTGAATCTATGACCTCTAAACCTAATTGTCCCATAGGGTCGTCTCCTTTAACACATGCTGCTAACACGAGAGTCATTGAATCCTCAGGACAAGGATCCTTTACTGTTATTATCAAGGGATTACATTCTCCTTTACTGCAACCTGGTTGGTGAGCAGGTTTGAAAATGGTGAGCCTATCTAACAGTGGTGGTCGCGTTCCTCCGCAGGTCTCGGATGCTGCTATCCATGGCTTATAATTCCAGTTTCGTGTTCCGGTGTTCCACCCTACTAGGCTCCATTCTTCACACCAAGCTCCCCAACCCCCTTTCAAATTCAAATGTCTTGTTACACATAAATACTTGTCCGGTCCTGCTAAGGTTTCCTGATTCACCTTTCCACACTCTGCAACATCACAAAAATCTATTTTAGCCACACATGGGGATTCTCTGGAGCTGCAATAGATGGTTGCTCTAGGTTTTATGACACCTCCCTTATTCTCAGGAGTGGGACTACACTCCCAGGTAGGATCTGAGTCGCATTTGTCATCCCTTCACCGTCATACTGCTCGCAGATCCAGAGAATCAGTATCACTATAATTTTTGTAACCACTGTGAGGAAACACATGGACCCCCTCATTCCCTATCCCATCCTCCTGAATGGGTGCCATGGCCCTATATCCCTTTCCATTTTACCAGTGTGTGACAATGTAGATTACTAGTAGAGCTATGGCACAGCAAGTGGATAGAATTGTGAATGTGATTAAGATGAACCTTAATGTAACCTTAGCTGTTTCTTACTCCAAGCAAGTAAAGCTCTTCCTCCTGGAGTTTGATGGACTGGTACACGGTTTGACTCTACAAATGTGTAATCTCCAGCAGTTATCATTGACCTGTTTGTTTTGATTATTGCTTATCTGTTGGTATTGGTGCTCGTTTGCAGTGTGTCAGGTGTATCCACGTCGCTCTCTCAGCTCTACGCACTGCCGTGGGTGTTGTGAGCAGCACTTGGAATGGGCCTTCCCACCTCTGGGAGCTCCAGTTTTTTCTTTTGAGTGTTTTGATGAAAACCCATTCTCCTGGCTTCACAGGTGTCGTTTGGTCAGAGACTGGTTCTGTGGGTGAGAGACCTGTAGACATAGTAACTTTGTTTTTCAACATTCTGCTCATATAGTCCACAATTGTTTCCGTTAATTCTGTGTCATCTCCCTTTAAGTTGATTAGAGGTATTCTGTAGGGTCTACCATATAGGATTTCAAAAGGTGATAGTCCTGTATTGTTAGGTTGTATGTGTAAACTTAGCATTACTGCTGGTAACAGGTTACCCATCCTTTTCCTGTGTCTTCCATGGCTTTTCTGAGTTTAGCTTTGATTGTACCATTTGCTCTTTCCACTAGACCTGCTCACTGTGGATGATAAGAACAATGATATTTCATTTTAATGGAAAATAGTTCAGCAATTACCTCATTCCTGAAATGAGGTCCATTATCACTGTATAGCCTATTATTTCTGGAAACCCAAATCTTGGTGCAATATGTGTTGCTAAGGCTTTAGCTACTGTTATTGCATCATTTCTTATTGTTGGAATGACTTCAATCCATTTTGAATATAAGTCTGTGATTACTAAGCAGTATTTTTTGTTTTCACATTTATTCAATTCAATGAAATCCATGCATATAGTATGAAATGGGTATTGTGCATCAGGCATCCTGCCTGGCCTTGGTCTGAATCTACCTTGAACATTCTGTTTTCCACACACTAGACATGAAGCACAAATTTTCTTTGCATAATTTTGGAATCCATAGGTTGTGTATATTTTATTTATTAGGTCATACATCCCTCCTGTTGACGTATGGGTTAATCCATGCGTCAATACTGCTGCAAATCAAAATAATTTTTTTGGAAGAATGTACTTTCCTTCTGGTCATTTCCATAACTCATTTTCAGATAATGTCGCCCCTTTCTTTGCCCAGAACTGTTTTTCTGAGTCGGGCGAGTTTTGTTGCATGTCTTTTAAAATATCATGATCAATGTTTGTAATTTGCTCAGCTGTGTATATGTCTTGGTAGTCTTGTCGGGCTGCAGCTGCTTTCGCTTCATCATCTGCCTTCCGGTTTCCCTGTGAGATTGGATCATTTCCGGAAGTGTGAGCGGCACAATTACATACTGCTATCTGCAGTGGCAGGTGTATAGCTTCTAATAAGGCTAAGATCAAGTCAGTGTGCAAAATCGACTTCCCTGTGGATGTGATCATACCTCTATTTTTCCACTGTTGTGCGAAAATATGTAAGGTGTTAAAGGCATATGCGCTATCAGTATAGACAGTCACTCTCTTCCCTGCTCCTAACTTGTATGCTTCAGTAAGTGCAATAAGTTCTGCTGCTTGAGCTGAAAAATGGGGAGCAAGTGCCTTTGATTGCAATACTTTGTCTACAGTTACTACTGCGTAACCACTACTATTTGTCCCATCCGGATTCTTTTTGCATGATCCATCTACAAACATCACTATGTCTGGATTTTCTAACGCCACGTCTGTGAGATCTGCTCTAGGTAGTACTTTTTGAGTGGCTATAGCCACACAGTCATATTTGGTGCCGTCTGTTTCGGTAGCAGTGTTGCCGGATTTAGAGTTGTACACCTCTCAGCAGTTAGGTGAGGCTGGGAAAGTAGGATGGTCATGCAATTAAGATGTCGAGCTGGAGACATGAAGGCTATTTTGTCTGTGTTAGTAGAGCATGTACAGTGCGTGACACTTTCAGTGTTAATGGGTGAAATAAGACAATTGTGGCTGAACTTTGTATTGCTAGGGCTGCTGCTTGTACAGCTTGCAAGCATTGTGGCATTGCTCTAGCTATTGGATCTAATTTAGACGAGTAATATGCAACAGGTCTAAATTTTCCTCCAAAAGGCTGAGTTAACATAAATCCATCTCTAGCGTCACGTGTCTGTACAAACGGTTTCTTGTAATCTGGAAGTGCTAGAACAGCTGAACTCACTGTGCAAACACATGTTCTCCCTCCGCAGTCCATGTGATAGTATCATTAGCTGCCATAGGTTTGTCATAAATGAGCATTTGAAGCGGGTGTGTTACTTCAGCATAGTTTGTAATCCATGCTCTACAAAAGTTTGTCATCCCTAGAAATGACATCATTTGTTTTTTTGTCTGTGGTTTGGGTGCTTGCAATATTGCTGTTTTTCGATTTCCATCTAGGTGTCTGCCTTCAAAGGAAATATTGAAACCTAGATATTTCACCATCTTTTTCCATAATTGTAGTTTGTTCTTGTTTACTTTATGGCCCTGTTCTGCCAAATATGTTAACAGTGCAACAGTGTCAATTTTACAATCCTGTTCATTTTCTGACGCCAACAAAATGTCATTAACGTACAATAAAAGCTGGCTTCCTCACGCGGGAGTGAATTGTGCTAAATTAGAGGACATTGCCATTGTCTTGTCTCTTTTGGTGTTGGAAGTACATTGTACAATGTAACTCTTCAGGTGTGCGCATTTCAACATCTTTCATGGCGGCGTGGCGCGGCGCGGCTGTCCACGGTCTCCAGCCCCGGTGTGGTTGCTCCGTCTTCTGCCGCTGCCAGTGACAGTATTTTACGCACCTTGATTAAAGTGCGCCTGGTAACCCTGCCGTGTGCATATGTAGCTTCGGGTTCTCCATCCCAACACAACTCCTTTTTTTGTTCCCATCTCACATGTGCGTGGCCCATGGTGGTTTGGATTGTAGTGGTTTTCTTTGGTTTGAGTTGTCCCTGCCTTTGGTTTTGATTTTAGTCTGTCCACTAAATTAAGCCTTAGTCCTGTTCCTAGTTTGTTTATACCGCAAAGTACATTAGTTTATTATTTTGTCACTCAGGCTGTGTATTTTTGGCATCTTTGTGTTCTCTTAAACATAGTAAACCTTTTTTTAATCAATAAATCTTTGTTATATTTGAAAGTCCGTCTCTCGTCCTCTCAGTGTAACGAATCTGTGTGACCTTATTAGTAAGGGTATTGGTCAGAGGTATTTCCTGGGGTGCAGTTCCCCTGGTGGCGTTGTCATGCAACTTCCTCCCTCTCCATTACACCACACTTTCATACCAGAGCCATTTTGGTTTGGTACAACAGCATTCCTAGTTTTCCTAACGGGGCACACTTGTGATACCACCACTGAGGCATATACATTTTTGTTTGTTTTAGGATCTTTTATTTTTAGAGGTTTAGTCAGTGGTTCAATAGTTACATGTCCTGTGGCTGACCTAACCTTCAGGCCACGGTTTGATTCTAAAGGAAAATTTGTCCCTGCTTCATCACGTCGCACAACTGTTCGGCAAGCTCCTGAGTCACATAAGAATGTTATTGATTTTTCCCTGCACCTTTAACACTATCCATGGTTTAGACCCTTCTTGCCATAGTAAGATTTCTGCAGTTTGTAATGATAGGATTTCATCTACTTCTGTCTCACTATCTGCCGATGTGTTGGTGTGGGTGCATGACCTGATTCCGAAGCTTGTCATGCAGAGAGGTTTTCTTCCTGCTCTTCTTGTCTGGGGTCCGCTCCTCCGCTCTCCCGTCTCTCCCGTCCCCCTCCTCTCCTCTTTCCCAATTTCTTTGGAGCTCTGCAGTCTCTCGCGTAGTGTCCAGGCTTGCCACAATTGTAGCACACATCTGTTCCTCTGCTCTCACCGCCCGCTCCTCCTCCCCCTTTGTGATTTTTCTGGTTCTTGTTACCTCGGAAGAAAATTTCATCAGTGTCATCATTTTCATGCAAGAAAGTATCTAACTTTTCTTTTCCTTTTTTTTTTGCTTCAATTATTTCTTTCGCATGAACTGCATAATCAATGGTTCTCTGCATTTTTCCAGCCAACCAAATGTTTGATCACAAACTGGCTGATTTCTGGTCTAAGTCCTATCAAGAGTACATATTTCAATTGCATGCTGTATGGACTGGTCTATTGGTATGCCACTGTGTATGCAGAACACCTTTTTCATTCTTGTGACAAAAAGTGTCACAGACTCTGTGGGTGTCTGTTTGCACTCTGCCACTCTTGAGTAATTTGCCTGTCCTCTATAATGTGCAACCACTGTTGCCAATAGAGGATCAGTTCGTCCAGCATATTCCGCATGACCAAAAGGGATGGGGTCATCACTGAGAAGTGGGTCCCAATTTCCCTTTATTTGGCACCGCAGTTTTGGTACTATTGTTCTAACTGCTCTTTCTACTTCTATTGAGTTTAACTCAAAACTCTTGAAGAGTTGGTTCATCTCTTCAGTAAAGGCTTCGCCATCTTCAGGGCGAGTTATGGTTTTGGTTGCATCTCTCACATCTTGATCTGTCCATGCTCTAAACACCTTTACTGTAAGTGGTTGTGGCACTCCGTCCACGACTATACCTGCTCTAGGGTTTGGAAGCTCAATCATAGGTGCAATGAGAGGTAAAGTGTATGTTTCATCATCTAGATCTATTTTTCTCTAACTCAGCATCTCAGTCATGGGTGTGTGTGTGGCTGTATATCATACCGCTTCGTGTCCTTCGAGGTGACTGAAGATCCTGTGGATGTGTGTCTTCCTTCCGTGGGGTGATGTTGACCTTCACGAAGGGGTTGTGGGGTGAGAGGGAAGCGAGAGGTGAAGCAGTCGACGACGGAGGAGGAGGTGGTTGAGGTACAGAGTAGGGCGGAGGATCCGGACGGACCCCATATGGCACGTATCTGTCATCACTCTGTCAGTCTCGTGCAGAATACAAGACAGAATATATGTTATTACTCTTATCTATTTTCTGTTGAGCTTTCTGTTGCTTATCTACGTCTTCTTGTGGCCTAGCTTCTTTTTCCCTCTGTCTTCTCTGAATGCCAGCTTGTCTGGCCCTAGCTTCTGTCAGCCATGCTATGTCCTGTAGCAGGCCCTCTTCCCTTGACTTTCCCTTTTTTCTTTCTTTCCCTTCTGAAATTGCCTGCACTAATTCTTCACAGGCTTCTACATAGTTTCCCTACAAAGTCATACTTTTCCTGCCATAACTTGAGATATTTAACATTATCAGGATGCAGTGCTTTCATGCTTTTGGCGTCTCCACCGTATTGTTCTGCTTGTGGTCTTTTGCAGCTATAACAGTTACCCATTGTAGGAGTGTCTTTACTTTATTCTATTATTATTATTATTACTTATTTTATTTATTTATAAAGTTAAATAAAGATAATAAAATTTCTTTTTTCTTTTATTCTCCCCTTAACAGCCAACCAGTTTGTATGGAGTTCACCCGAGCAACTGGTTCGATCAATGAAATATATGGACTTTTGTTGACACCGTTAGGTTTCCAGTCCCTGGACCTTTTGTTGTCAACGTTAGGTTTCCGGTCCCCAGACAATTTGTTGACACCGTGAGGTTACCCTTGCCTGGTTTTATTTCACTGAGACACTGTTAATAACTACCACATTTAACAAAACTTTAAAGCAATCACATAAAACAAATACACAGATACCAAATTGTGACAAACAAATAATACTATCTTGCGAAGTCCCTGACTTCTCTAGACGTCTTTTTGTTTACTCAAGCCTGAGGGATTAGTTTTTCCAATTGTCCTTCCAAAGACATTAGCCTCTAAGTCCCTGACTTAGGTTTAACTCTTTAAAGACTAAGATTAATCATCTCCTACCCTTTTAATCGGGTTCGTCGGTCTGTCTCTCTCTTTGGTTGACCCTGTCACTGTCTCCTCTCCCAGCCGGTCCTGGCCTCCTCTTGCCAAAACGGGGTTTTAAGAACTCCCCGGTGGAGGTCTTTGGTTGTTTTTGAAAGGCCTTTAACAGGTCCGTTGCCTTTTGAGGAGATCAGTTATTGGGGTCCCTGTTCGGGCACCAAAATGTCAAAAGAATTTCTTCGTAATGACTTTTAAAGCAACAGAGATCGGAGCCAGAGTATCAAAGTTTAACAAAGTTTTATTTTCTTGTACAAGAAGGAGCGTTTCACAGTGCAACACACAAGGTGAGGTTACAGAGAAAAAGGCTCCCTGGAGGAACGTTTGCTATCAGCTATTATACAGCACAAGTGGGCGGGGAAGCTCGGATGTTTCAGTTCTCCATCAAGTACACACTTGTAGATAACGTCACAATCATCTTCAGTCCCTCTGTTGGAACAATACCCTGCCTGTCTGGCCCTCCAAATGGCCTGTCCTTGATTTGTCTCCAATCCAAGCCTCCCTGTCCTCCCTTACAGATACAGTGCTGATGAATCTGCTGACGTTGTGGTGTTTAAGTACAAAACAGAAACAGTATCCTACTGACCGGTACACAGCGTACATACACAGCGTGATCATAATTTTTATAACAAAGTACACTTCAGAGCATATTGTATGAATCTACTGATGATGTGTTTTAATATTTGGTATTTGTATTCTCCATCAGTGCTGCTCAGAGTCAAACAACACTGGAGTCCAAACTGGAGACCCTGCAGTGCCACTTCACCTGGGATCTGGACCCTAGCAGGTCCAAACTTTTCCGCCTCAGGGACAATCTGGAAGACATGGGCACCGAGGAGGGAAACAGCTGGCTGGGTCACATTTACAACCTGCGGGGGTTCATTCAGTACAAGCTGGGGTTTAAAGAAGATGCCCAGAGTTTGTTCAGCAAGGCTGCAGAGGCCTTCCGCCAGATGAGAAACGCAGATGAAGGTCCCTGGTTAGTGGTGAACTATGGGAACCTGGCCTGGCTGCACCATCACCTGGGAGAACAAGCAGAGAGTCAGGCTTACCTGTCAAAGGTCGATGCCCTGATCAATAAATACCCATCTCCATGCCAGGATGAGCTCCATCCAGAGATGTGTGCTGAAAAAGCCTGGACCCTGATGAAGTTCAGCGCAGAACAAAAGCAGCTGGCTGCAGATTACTTTGAGAAAGCCATCAGGATGCAGCCAGGCATGGTGGAGTGGAACACCAGCCATGTCATAGGGTTAGTGGGTGCTTTCAAGCACAGTGAAACAGGGCTGGAGGCTGACATCTTGGAGAAGATGAGACTGGCCAAGGAGCAGGATACAGAGAACTTGTACCTCGCTGCTTTGTACCTTGAGAAATGTGCTGAGAATGGAGAACGAATTGAAGATGAAGCACGTGAGTTAGCCAGAAAGGTTTTGAGAAATCCTGTCAGCAGCTCCAGTGGTATTAAACCATTATTATGGGTTTACAGACGCTATGTATCTATTGATGAGGCCATTGATTTGGCAGAGGAGGCTCTGGAAAACCATCCAGATGAGCGTTATCTGAAGAGATGTGTTACACTCTGCTACAAATGGAAGATCTACAGGGATAGTCGCCCAAAGCAAAGCATGATAGACAGAGCAATCAGTCTTCTTGAGGACGTGATTTCTCTTTATCCTCATTCCTCACTTGTGAAGAAATTAGACCTCGCAAATATATACACAAAGTCAAATAAAGACCAGGCTAAAGCTGAGCAGATATACAAAGAACTACTTAACCATCAACTCTTAAAAAGTGATGTGGAACCTGAGGACAAACAGTTGATTTACAACCGCTACGCAAAGTATTTATACTTCAATCGACAGGATAGGAAGGGGTCAATAAAGTATCACATTAAAGCAGTAGAAATACCACACCGATCCACCGTGCGTGACAACAGCATTACAACTCTGAGGAAGAATAAAGACAAAAGCGAAATGTGCAGAGAAATAGAAGAATGTCTGGCAAACCTGTAAGAGCTATAGTGTTTGTTAAAGCACTGGTTCGAACTCGAGAAAAATTGCAGGTAATTCATAAGTAAAAATAATCTGTACCTACATTATTGTTATTATACTCATTAGGAAAAATGTTTTGTTTTTTCTGTTAGTCGGGTGGTGAAACATTACTCTGAACATGCAATTCATGATTAACTCAGTGATTTCATGGCTTACACAAAGAAAAAAAAGGTAGATTCTGTCTCTGCACTCTAGCACAGCTAATGGAAGACAGAGGCTGTTTAAAATACATAAAAACCTATACACTGTTATTGAAAAGTAAATTACATTTAATTAAAGTAGATTTGATCAGGTGTTTTCTTTTACTTACATAATCATGGTGTTTATTATATCACTGATGTGTTATTATATGTAAACTGCTTTGCTATATTCTTAGGTGTAGTAAAAAGTATGACTGATTGGTAATGTCATTGTTAATTTGTTGTATAACCTGACTATTATTGCCAGATGCAACTGATTGTTTGTATGCATGTCAAGCTATGTCTCAGTTGTACACAGTACAAATACTATTAAATTATGCTCACTGAGTTGTCTTTTTGTGGTTATACTCACAGTACTGTACACTGGGTGCTGATTTACATCAGACTTTGGAAGCTACTGCTGACATTAAATTTTGAAACTTTCAGAGAAGCAACACAGTTTAATCATTTACTTTGTGGCTTCCACTTGATATCATGTTTGAGATTTCAGGATAATTTCCTGATAGATTTCGTGGAAATGATAATTTGGTACTAATTACAGGGGACAATTTCAGAGCCAAAATGTGTCCTAAGAGAACCAAAAGTCCCAAAAAGTGATTTTTTTTTCTTGTGCACACAAGTTTCCACAAGATAATAACTTGTTACTACAAGATGATGGGTTCCCAGAAGATGATTTGTTACCACAAGATAACGCGTTCAAAAATGATAACTTGTCTCCACAAGATAGTAACTTGTTACCACCAGATAATGTGTTCTTAAAGAGAACTTGTGTCCACAAGATAACAACTTCTTTCCAAAAGATAATTTGTTCCCAAAAGATAAATGGTCTCCACAAGATAACTTCTTTCCAAAAGATAATAACTTGTGCACACAAGATGTGTTCCCACAAGATATTAACTTTGTTTCTATAAGATAATAACATGTTCCTACAAGCAGGGCTGTTTCAAGACACTCTGGGGGCCCCAGGCAAGAGGCACCTTGGAGGAAAGTATCATGGTTCTGCGTAGTATCACAATACCACAGCAAAAATGAGGCAGATGTGCCTTTTGTCATTTATAAAAACATAAATCACTTTTCTATAATACATCAATGATATTTCAATGGATTAAATTACTTATTGACTTATTCATACTTCAAAAACAGCATCAATAAGTGATTAACATAGGGGGGATCAAAACAAAATAAATAAATGAAATAAAAATCAACCAGCCACCCTCCTCCCCTGACAAGTAAAGAACAGTCCCTAAAGTGCAGAGAGGTTTGTGGACCATTACCTGCCACAAAGAGAGAAATGTAAACGGCTTGTTTCTCCTTTGACACGTCGCATACCTGTGTGCCACCATGGCTCGGCTGTTCAGGTACTTCTGGGCAGTCATGACACCAAGAAGAAGAAATTATTGGACCTGGAGCCGGGCTTCTCCGTCGCCAGTAAGCCCTTATCTTGCGCCGTATTTGACAGGAATACGGCGTCTGTGACCCCCATTCAACCCACAACCGGTAGGATTCACCTTTCGTTTCTGCTGCTGGTTGAAATCTGTACTTGCACAACATGCTCCTAAATGATTTGTTTTGCTTGTGCAAAACTATTTTGGTCGCAAATGCGAGTAAAATGCTCGCACTGTAGAGCTCTGTGGAAAACAAATCACTGTAGCATATATAAACAAATCTGACCTACAGGTAAAAAGAAATAAATAATAACTTTCACTGCCTAGAGATACTCAGTAGCTCAGCTAATACCTGAAATGTCACTGGATACAAACCTGCAGCAGCATATTGAGTGCCAGGTGGCCAGCGCGCCGTTATTGGATGGCACATGGACACTCACCCTCATGTGACTGGACTTTGAACTACCGTAGTACTACGGTACTCCAACAATGCTAGCGTGGGTGGCAAGCCAATCATGCGGGACATGGTCTCAATTTGCGTGATGCGTGAAAAGAGACAGAAACGCTGTGCAGTCCCGCACAATGCGGGATGTCTGGTCACCCTACTTCCACTGCCACTCACAAGCAGCAGCTAGTAGGGGGCCCCATTAACGGGGATTCCGACGTGTTGTCGTTGTTGCATTGTCTATAGGGGTTCCATTATATTGTCATTGATATGGACCAATGTCAGCCGTCTCTGGAGGCCCCCTTCCAGCTTGGGGCCCTTGGCAATTGCCTAGTTTGCCTGTCCGGTTGTGACGGCCCTGCCTACAAGATATTATTTTTTTCCCCAAAAGATAATAACTTATCACAGGACATTAAACTTGTTTCCACATGGTAATAATTTGTTCCTACAAGAAATATAACTTGTGCACACAAGATACCTATTACCACAAGATATTAAACTTTCCATAAGATAATAACACGTGTGCACAAGATGATAACTTGCACACAAAATTTAAAAAAAAGATTCCCTTTTGGGACATGAGGGCCTCCACAGATAAAGTAATTTCTTTAAAAGACAACACACCAAACACTGTGGGTCCTCATCTTCCTCAGGAATAAAGCAAACACAAAAACAAACAACTTAATAAACAAGGGTCTTTATTTCTCACAAATGTCTGGTCAGAGTGTGAAAGTCATTCTTAACATACACAAAGACATTTTCTACATTTACACAGATCCAAAGGTTATCATTTGATGGTCCTAATTATCTAAAAATGGGGAGTATTATTGGCTTTTGCTCTCAGAGGGTTTGAACCACAGAAAGAGGCTGAAAGGCTACAGATGGAGTGAGTGATTAGATACTGTACATACACACTGCTGAAACCTGAGAGCTTTACATTGGTATATCTTACAAACAGGTCAGTGCAGAACCCTAATTTCTGGGGGAGGATAACTCATTTTGATACAGCAGCTCCTCAACATACACATAAACAGTATGTATGTTTCTGGAGTAAACCAGCCCCCTATAGTGAGTACCAAAAATACTAATAAGAATACTAATAAATAAAGTCCTCTCTCTGCTCCTCTCTCTCTCTTTGTACTGTCAACCAAAAGGCAAAGAACCAAACAATGCGTTTTATATCTAATAAGAGATATAAACTGATACACTGATCCAGCTTACAACATTATTCTACATAGATAGACCATTTGATCTTATACTCTTACCTGAACCTGGCTCTTTTTGTTTTTTTCTCGAAAAAACAATCTTATATCCATGATGAGGCTGTCTGTCTGTACACACACACACACACACACACACACACACACACACAATATTGAGTTATAATGTTAATGTTAATGCACATGACACAACAGCTAGCTTCTCTCATTCCAATTCAAACAGAGGACAGTGGTACTGACCACCTGTAACGTTTCCTAGCTAGAAAAAACGTCAGCTAACTCCTACCTAACAACATAAACAGTGACCTACGATTAAATGCAGCAAAAATGAGGACTGGTAATGATAATAATGTGTTGGTATTGAGTGGTAGAAGTTAAGAAATGTGCCACATATCCTGGTTTCAGCCAGGTACTGCATATCACCCAACCTGGAGGGCAGCGCATTGCTCTGTGCAGATAGAGCGCTCAGAGCCCGGGCAGTGTTGCCAACTCCTCAGTAAGAAAAGTAGCTCCTAGCTGTCCTTATAGTCGTTAGCAGTCGCTAAATGATGTCATCGCCTAATTTGCATAATTGTCCATATGCATGTAATTGTAATGGACGCTGTAGGAGAGAGGAATAACGTCGTGGGAGAGACAAAAACTGAGTAAAAAAACACACTGAATATGTTTAGAACTACAAATGAACCTTCTTTCAGTGTTTTATATTAGACAAAGGAAATTTTACATTTACATCCCGCCCTGGTTTACTATAAACCAGGTCGGGATCAGCCAGCGGCGGTTCTGCGCATGTGCGATTCACTTGCAGTCTGGACGTGGAGGGGTTAGTATCTCCTGCTCTGACTGCAGCTAGGAGGGAGGACTGGGCCGTCTGTGAGTACTTTGGGGCGAGAGAGGAGCCCACGGCAGCACCTGCTGCTCGTTGAGAAGAATAAGAATGATCCGTGCTCTCACAACAGAGTCTCCAGAAGTCTTCAATAACATCAGAAAAAGTCGCTAGATTTGTTGCTGGTCCCTTTTTTGAAAAAGAGTCGCTAGAGGGGTCTGAAAAGTCACTAAATATAGCGACAAAGTCGCTAAGTTGGCAACACTGAGCCCGGGTCGGGGAAAGGTGGGAGGGATGGGGTGGATCAAACCATTTTTGAGGCAAGGGGGGGGTGCTGTAGTTTCAACCAAGTACTGTATGGTTTTGACACTTTTCTAGCTTGTTAAAAAAGGACATACAGTAAAAAAAAATAAATAAATAAAATAAAAAATCTCTGGGCGGCACGGTGGTGTGGTGGTTAGCACTCTTGTCTCACAGCAAGAGGGTTGCCGGTTCGATCCCGGGCGTGGGAGCACCTTCTGTGTGGAGTTTGCATGTTCTCCCCGTGTCAGCGTGGGTTCTCTCCGGGCACTCCGGCTTCCTCCCACAGTCCAAAGACATGCAGATTGGGGACTAGGTTAACTGATAACTCTAAACTATCCGTAGGTGTGAATGTGAGCGTGAATGGTTGTTTGTCTCTATGTGTCAGACCTGCGATAGTCTGGCGACCTGTCCAGGGTGTACCCTGTCTCTCGCCCCAGTGTCAGCTGGGATAGGCTCCAGCCCCCCCCCGCGACCCTCAAGAGGATGAAGCAGTTAGAAGATGAATGAATGAATGAATGAATAAAAAATCTCTCAAATTTTAGGGTGCTGGGATTCAATTTAGGGGTGCTTCACCCCCAAAAATGGGCGAGAAACACCTATGGGCACCACATATCAAAAACTGGCAAGTACTGAAAGTTGTTGAATGTCTAGTCCAATTTTGTAAACCGAATGACTTCTTCTTTGAGCACACAGTTTCTGATTTAAATTAGTTGTTTTTAAGCAAAGTTATTGTCCAGCTGGGTTTAGACAACATTCAGTAACTTTGGCTGCTTTCTTTAAATGAAAGAAGTAGGGATGTCCCGATCCGACATTCGGATCGGTATCGGCCGCCGATATTAGCACAAAACGTGCATTGGCATCGGATTGGACTGCATGGGAAAAATGCCGATCCAAGAACTCCGATCCAGTTTTTCATGGAGTCCGATCCAGGTTTGCCAGCCCAGCGCTCCGCAATTCAAGCAGTCCATTCCAGTGATCCGCTCCAGCACTTACTATCAATCCACCAGGCCAGCATGCAGACACACAGGAAACAGCAGCACCAGCTGATACTACTGCTACTACAAAAATAACTGAAAAGGAAAGGCTGTATTTCTTGTTAAATGTCAACAATGTCTTGTGGTGTTAATCTATTTTTTATTTATTAGGGGGCCAAAGCACAAGTGTGTGGAGTCTTGCTGCTATTTTAATTTCAATGTTAGACATTTTAAAGATTTCTTGTGTTGATTCATTTTCTATTTATTAAGGGGCCAAAGCAGCCAAAGCAAACCAGCTATATTTTTTATTTAATGTTAATGTTCAAGTTTAAAGTTTTTTTATTTAACCCTGTTAACAATAAACAGGTCAGTTTCTCATACCAACTGTTGTGGATCATTCTAACTAACCTGATTAAGTAGTTGTTCTTGTTAGAGTAATATCGCTGATCAAACGCTTTTCTAACATGACTGACAACAAAATAAGTGAATATGTATTATACGCGCTTGGATCGGATCGGTATCAGCCAAAACTCAGGGCTGTAATATCGGTATCGGATCGGAAGTGAAAAAGCTGGATCGGGACATCCCTAGAAAGAAGGATTTTACAAAGAAACTATTTATTCATTATATGGTATTGAAAGAAGGACGGTGTTGGCATCTAAACCCTTGTAACTGCTCTATTATTAAAAAACTGGAAACATTAGCCAGCCACACACATGCAGATAAACACGAAAAAATATTTGGGAATTTCTTCATAAAAACACGTATGAATGTTTCAGTACCAATAATGGTAGGATCACTCACCTCTCTTGGGACTTTGAGTGGCTGCAATGTCTGTGGCTTCTGTGGTGACCTTGTTTTAATAAAAACAAAGAAACAATACAATAAGTACCAAACAACAATTGTCAAATCCTTATTTATAGTAAGAATGTCTTTTCTCCTCTAAATTAAGCATAAAGGAATTAAGTGTCATGAAGGTCTGTGTAAACTTTGATTTCATATAAAAGAAAATGACAGCAAAAGAAGATTTGGAACCTATCTGGTTGCTTCTGTGACACATATCATGAACTGTCCCAACAAGAAAAGTGCACTCAGTAGAGTGCAGATCTTCACAAGGTGGCTGCACTTTGGGCACACGGCCACCTGAGCTGATCGTGGCCACTCTAGACAAGGCACTTGGGGCAGATGCACTGAT